>NC_053028.1:134077244-134377244 GCF_003073215.2 Triticum urartu
TCAAATTTTGTGTGGAATTCAAAATGCTCAAACATGAAAACTAAAATGTTCATCATGTGGGAAGTTTTCTTCTGGTAATATTGGTGGTGAACCAACATTTTTGCAAAAATGTGAAGGTGGCCTAAAATGGCTAAAACAGAAAAGCTAAAAAAGAAAAGAAAAAGGAAAAGGGGAAAGGAAAGGAGAGAGAGGGAAGTGTCCCTGCCCCACTGGGGCCAAGCCCACCTGGGCCGGCCCACCATTGCCCACCCAAGCCAGCCCAGATCCCCCCTGCCCGTCCCCTTCCCTGTTCCCTCGACCGGGGTCGGAACAGGGGCGTAGCCCCGTCGAACCCACTCGCCGTCGCCGGCGAGAGAGGGATAAGACCCCCCCCCCGACGCCTCGGGCTTCCTCCCCACTCGCCCACTTGCTCTCTCTGCCTCTCCCTCTCCCCACTAGAGCCCCCGCTCGCTTCCTCTCCCCCGTTTCCCCATCCACGCCCGAACGCGCCCTCGCCACCGTCCTTCGTCGTTGCCACGGCCACAGGCGGCCCCGTGCCTGCTGGCCTTGTCCACGGGCCTCGCCGCCGTCGGCAACCTCTCCTGGTGCCACCAGGTGGAGACGTGGAGCCCCGCTGCCTCCGTTCGCCTTCGTCCACATCTTCGGTTGCCGCCGCTCATCCTCGGCTCCGGCGACGTCTCTGCAGCTCCTAAGCCTCTTGCCGGGCCTTCGTGTGCCCTCCCGGTGAGCTTCGCACCTCCTCACCTCTCCTCGGCCACTCCTAGTAGCCGTAGTCGCCGTTCCCATCGCCGCCCGAACGCAGCTCCGCCGCGAGGCTCGCCGCCGACGTTGTGGTCGTTGACCTACTCGTCCGAGCACTCGAACGTGCTCAGGTCCCCTCACCGCGGCCGCTCGTGCCGCTAGATCCCCTCCCCGTGCCCTCTGTCACCGTTGGCGAAGATGGCCGAACTCCGGCGTCCGCCTCGCCGCATGCCGTCGTCGTTTTAGGTCTTCCTGAGGCCAACCGTTAGCGCTACGCGACGCGCCTCGCTCCCCTCTTTCGAACGCCACCTCACGCGCGCAAAACGGTGGTCGGAGTGCGTTTTCCGATGATGCTTCAAGGATCCGGAACATGAAGTGGATCCGGAACTGATTGAAGTGCAAGATGATCTCACATACAAAGAGCATCGATCTGCATTCTTGAAGAAGCTGAACGTCGAACACGCCAGAAGGTTACCAAGTTCCTCAAGGTGCAATGGTCAAATCATTCTAAAGATGAAGCCACTTGGGAGCGCGAAGATAACCTCCGGTCTGAATACCCCGACCTGTTCCCTTCTACCTCTTAATTCTCGGGACAAGAATTTCTTTTAGAGGAGGAGAGTTGTAACACCCCGTTGTAATGATGCTACAGTAACCCCCGGGGTTCAGTTAATTATTTTGCTAAAAAGTGCTTGATCATTTTTGTCTCCTCTCTCTTTCAAATTCACTTGAATTCAAATTCAAATTTTGTGTGGAATTCAAAATGCTCAAACATGAAAACTAAAATGTTCACCATGTGGGAAGTTTTCTTCTGGTAATATTGGTGGTGAACCAACATTTTTGCAAAAATGTGAAGGTGGCCTAAAATGGCTAAAACAGAAAAGCTAAAAAAAGAAAAGAAAAAGGAAAAGGGAAAAGGAAAGGAGAGAGAGGGAAGTGTCCCTGCCCCACTGGGGCCAAGCCCACCTGGGCCGGCCCACCGTTGCCCAACCGAGCCAGCCCAGATCCCCCCTGCCCGTCCCCTTCCCTGTTCCCCCGACCGGGGTCGGAACAGGGGCGTAGCCCCGCCGAACCCACTCACCGTCACCGGCGAGAGAGGGATAAGACCCCCCCCCCCGACGCCTCAGGCTTCCTCCCCACTCGCCCACTTACTCTCTCTGCCTCTCCCTCTCCCCACCAGAGCCCCCACTCGCTTCCTCTCCCTCGTTTCCCCATCCACGCCCGAACGCGGCCTCGCCACCGTCCTCCGTCGTTGCCGCGGCCACCGGCGGCCCCGTGCCTATTGGCCTTGTCCACGGGCCTCGCCACCATCGGCAACCTATCCTGGTGCCACCAGGTGGAGACATGGAGCCCCGCTGCCTCTGTTCACCTTCGTCCACATCTTCGGTCGCCGCCGCTCATCCTCGGCTCCGGCGACGTCTCTGCAGCTCCTAAGCCTCTCATCGGGCCTTCGTGCGCCCTCCCGGTGAGCTTCGCACCTCCTCACCTCTCCTCGGCCACTCCTAGTAGCCGTAGTCGCCGTTCCCGTCGCTGCCCGAACGCAGCTCCGCCGCGAGGCTCGCCGCCGACGTTGTGGTCGTTGACCTGCTCGTCCGAGCACTCGAACGTGCTCAGGTGCCCTCACCGCGGCCGCTCGTGCCGCTAGATCCCCTCCCCGTGCCCTCTATCGCCGTTGGCGGAGATGGCCGAACTCCGGCGTCCGCCTCGCCGCATGCCGTCGTCGTTTTAGGTCTTCCTGAGGCCAACCGTTAGCGCCACGTGACGCGCCTCGCTCCCCTCTTTTGAACGCCACCTCGCGCGCGCAAAACGGTGGCCGAAGCGCGTTTTCCGACGAGTCCCGAGGCCTCCGCCGCATTCTGGCGTCGCCGCCGACGAGTCACCGGCCCTGCTGAGCTGGCGCCAGCGTGGCAGTGGGCCACACGTGTTGTGCCGCTGACTGCCGGGCCCCGCGGGCCCAGTTGACCAAGTCAACTGCCCACGTGGCAGCTCTGGCTCGCTGACATGTGGGTCCCGCGAGTAAAACATTTTTTTAATAAATAAAATGATTAATTAAAATGTTAGTTAAATTAGTTAGTTAATTAGTACTAACTAGTCACTGACTGCTGGGGCCCATGCCCCCTAACTAACCCTGTTAGATTAGTTAAGCCTCTGTTAGACAGAGAGGCTGACAGGTGGGTCCCACCTGTCAGTTTGACTGGTCAGCCGAGCTGACGCAGTGCTGACATCACTGCTGACGCAATAAACCTTTTCTGGTTTTAAAATAATTCAGAAATTGGTTTAAACTTCGAAAATCCGTAACTTTTAAACCGTAGCTCGGATGAAATGTTTTCTATATGAAAGTTGCTCAGAAAAATCCAACGAATCCAAAAACGCGATCCGTTCATCTGTCACATGCCCCTAGCATGCTGAACATGGAACTTTCCCCCTCTTTTCCTCTGTCCGAAATCCGCCTAACACCGGGAGTTGATCCTCGGATGTTTATCCCCTCCGTCTGCAATGTGTAGTACTACGTTAGGGCAACCCTAGCTCTGCCGTCGTCATGTTATGCCTTGTGATGCATTGTTTGCTCTGTATTTACTGTTTCTTCCCCCTCTTCTCTCCGGTAGACCCCGAGACCGATGATGCCGTTGTGATCGACTAGGTCACCGATGACCCCTCCTTCTTTTCTGAGCAACCAGGCAAGCAAACCCTCCTTGAGCATTCCGATATCGCCCATTTCTTTCCTTCTCATGCTTGCATTAGAACTGCTACTGCTTTCTGTATGATCATACTATGATGCATAGCCTATTTTTGTTACCTGCTTTCATACCTTACCTGCTTATCCTAAACTGCTTAGTATAGGTTGGTTAGAGATCCATCAGTGCCCCACCTTGTCCTAGTTGCCTCGCTTTATGTTCTAAGACCCGATCAACGTGATCGACGTCCTGGCCCCGACACCGCACATCACCCCCCCTAGTTGTACGGCTCTGCAGAGTTACCATCGAGTGCCGAGGGTGGAACCTCTTACATCACTCCTGATGAGATCTCTGTAGTGTAGCTATACGGTCGAGGTCATCGAGGGTGATTTCCTCCTTAACCCCTTCCGTTATGGCTCTGTCGTGCAACCCCTCAAGCGTGAACCTCGAGGGTGGATCCTCTTACGTTCACCTGGATGACAACATCGGGTGGAATTCACCGGGGGTGATTCCTCGGGTTTTCCCCTTGGTGTTAGACACACAGTTACTATGGTTACTATGATTTTGCACTGAGCCATGTTACTAAAGACGGGTCGGCCCTAGGGGTACCCGCGCGAGCTTAATAGCGAGTGATGTGGAGTCGGGTTGACCTGGAAGGTGCCTGCGAGATACTTACGAGGCGTGGCCAGGCATTCTTAGCCCTTGCCGCAAGTACTCGAGACGGGGCGACGGGGTCACATCGATCGTGAGTCTCTGCTCGTTACCGCGCGTTCCTAATCCACTATGATTTGGATATTTGATCTGAGGGGCCTTTGGCCTAATAGCACTAACCATCACGTGGGCATTGTATGGGCGTTCTGCGTCATATACATCAGCCGAAGCTTAATAGACGTCAGCGACTGAGCGGCGCGCGCGGGGTTGGACTGCGTAAGCTCCTGCCTTGTTGAAGGAGGTAGCTAGGTCTGCTCACCGGCCGCCTACGCAACATGCAGGAGTTCCCGGGGAGATGGCCCATGACCCCTAGGGGCATAGGTTTAGTCCGGCGTGCTGGCCTCTCTATTAAGCCTAGGTCGGGTTGCGGCGTATTGTTTGGCCGAGGTCGGGCATGACCTAGGAAAGTGTGTCCGGCCGGAGTTAATCGAGCGTGGTGGGTAAGTTGGTGCACCCCTGCAAGGAAGAAAACATCAATCGATAGCCTGTCCTACGGTTACAGACACTTGGAGTTGTATCCCGATCGATACAACTAGAACTAGATACTTGTGATGAGAACTGGATGGTGATGAGTTTTGGAATGTGTTGACACTTGGATAGTATGGCTCTAGGATTGCTTTCTCGCAGGGAGTCGAGAAAGGATCTTTGGCCGAGGTTGAAAACATTACTACTACTTTTCCTTATGCTACTCTACTCCCTCCTGTTGCTGCAAGATGGTGGTTTCCAGAAGATGCTAGTCTTTGATAGGCTAGGCTTTCCCATTCCCTTCTGGCATTCTGCAGTTTAGTCCACAGATACAACCCATTCCTTTGATACAGTTGCATACTTAGTTTAGGTCTGATGTAAGTCTTGCGAGTACTTTGGATGAGTACTCACGGTTGCTTTGCTACTTCTTTTTCCCCCATACCTGATTGTTGCGACCAGATGACGGATCCCAGGAGCCAGACGACGCCACTGTTGATTACTACTACCCGGAGGATGCCGACTACTACGTGACGGCCGCTGACGACTTGGAGTAGTTAGGAGGCTCCCAGGCAGGAGGCCTTGCCTTTTCGATCAACGTTGCTTTTGTGCTAGCCTTCTTAAGGCAAAACTTGTCTAACTCATGTCTGTACTCAGATATTGTTACTTCCGCTGACTCTTGTGTATTCGAGCTTATGTATTCGAGCCCTCGAGGCCCCTGGCTTGTAATATAAAGCTTGTATTATTTTGACTTGTGTCTAGAGTTGTGTTGTGATATCTCCCCGTGAGTCCTTGATCTTGATCATACACATTTGCGTGTATGATTAGTGTACGATTGAATCGAGGGCGTCACAAGTTGGTATCAGAGCCGACTGCCTGTAGGTAGCCCCCTTTCCAACTCCTTGGCCGAAGTCGAGTCTAGTCACTACAAAAACTTTTACTAACATGGCTGTGTGGCTTACGGGCCCACGTCGCCATATGGGTGGTATTAGGATCTTTTATTCCTCGTCTATACTCTGGGACTCTGATCTCTCTTCTATTCGGGTTAAAATGGTTTTACTAACTCTAACATTAGGATACCGTGACCACATCCACCCCAAAGCTGGATAAGCCATAGTTTTCCTTAGAATAGTGTTCTGGATAGTACACACACCGTCGTGATGACAACAAAGTGGTATCCATTGTACCTCTTTCATTATGCATGTTTCATCATGAATGATCCTTGTTTTTACAAATGCTCAATGCTGAAATACCCCCTGTTACTTGTTAGCAGGATGGTTAGACCCGCTGGTCGTGGCCGTGGTGCCAACGATCTACCACCGCCCGAATTCTTTGCTGAAATGATGCAACAGTTTGAGCTGAATCGCCAATTCATGGAAGGAATGATGGCTCAGTTTCCTCGTCCGAACATGAATCAACAGCCAACCCCAGGAACTCTGCAAGACTTCATGCGTCTAAACCCAACTATTTACCGCAGCTCAACTCAACCCCTTGATGCTGATGATTGGCTCCGCGACATCACATATGAAATGGAATCTGCTAGTGTGGCCCCTGCTAGCTATGTCACCTTTGCATCTTTCTTTCTGAAGGGTCCCGCTGCTCAATGGTGGGACAGCCACAGGCATACCCTACCTGCTGGAACGATCATCACTTGGCCGGATTTCCAAGCTGCCTTCCGTGCCCGCTTCATTCCTCAGGGAATCATGGACAGGAAGAAGCGAGATTTCCGCAACCTCACCCAAGGCAACAATACTATAGATGCTTATCAGCGAGAATTTCTGGACTTATCTCGTTATGCTGAAGAAGACATTGCAACTAATGCTCGTAGGCAAGAAAAGTTCCATGATGGACTTCACCCTGATATTAAGCTAGCACTGCTCGCTCATGACTTTGCCGACTTCGCCACCTTGGTGAACAAGGCTATTCAGGTTGAGACTGGTCTTCAGGAACACCAAGGATCCCTTAGGCGCAGCCGTGATGCTGGCTCATCTTCGGGCCCGTCAACGCAGAAGCATCGAATATGGATTCCCCACAACATGTATCGTCCAACTGCACCTGCACCAAGACAGTCCTATGCCGCACCTCGTCTGCCTCCTCCACCGCAGAGGCAGCCCCTTCGGACTGTACCACCCCAAGCTTCTCCTCCCAACCCCAATGATGGTCTATGCTTCAATTGTGGCCTTCCAGGTCACCGTTCCAGGAAATGCCCTCAGAATCAGAATCAGCTGGCTCTGCCTTCAACTGGTCGTAACAATCAGCCCCATAACAACAATGCCAGACCTTATGGTCGTGGTCAGGCTAATCATGTTGATCTGAATGAAGCTCAAGACCAGCCTGCCATTGTGATGGGTACTCTTCTCATTAATTCAGTACCAGCATCTGTTTTATTTGATTCAGGGGCATCGCATTCATTCATGTCAGAAAGTTTTGCATATGCACACGACATTCGATGCGAGCCCATGAACACTCCGATTGTGGTACGCACCCCTGCGGGCCGATGTCAAACTACCATGATTGGTCGCGACGTTCCCATTGAGATTGAAGGGTTGGAGTTTCTTGTTTCCCCCATTATTCTGGAGTCTTCCAATATTGACCTCATTCTGGGAATGGAATGGTTGAAAGCGCATACTGCCTCTATCATTTGCGCCACCAAGGTCGTTCACCTCCTACATCCTTCCGATGAGATAGTAACCTACCATGCTCAACTTGTTCAAAATGCTGAAGCACGACTTTATGTCTTAAATGCGTTGAACGCGGCACCTCTTGAGGGAATTGAAAAGATTCCAGTTGTTCGCGACTTCCTAGATGTGTTTCCAAAAGAACTTCCAGGAATACCTCCTACTCGGGCTGTCGAGTTTGTCATCGACTTGAAACCAGGCACCGTTCCTATTGCCAAACGACCCTACAAGATGCCGCCTCACGAACTCCTTGAACTTAAGGAGGAAATCGACAAATCTCTTCACAGTAGTTTCATTCGTCCAAGTTCCTCAGCTTGGGGAGCACCTTCTCTCTTTGTGAAGAAGAAGGATGGAACGAACCGTTTGGTCCAAGACTATCGTCCTATCAACCAAGCTACAATTCAGAACAAATATTCGCTTCCTCGGATCAATGATCTATATGATCAACTTGCTGGTTCATCAATATTCTCTAAACTCGACTTGAGGTTGGGTTACCACCAGATCCGTGTTCGTGAAGAGGATATTCCAAAGACCGCATTCGTCACTCGTTATGGTTCTTACAAGTACACCGTCATGTCTTTTGGCTTGACCAATGCTCCAGCCACATTATCTCGTCTGATGAACTACATATTCATGGATTACCTCGACAAGTTCATCGTAGTCTATCTGGATGATATCCTGGTATATTCGAAGAACAAAGAAGAACATGCTGAACATCTCCGACTTGTTCTAGAGAAGCTTCGAGAGCATCAACTTTATGCCAAGTATTCCAAGTGCGAATTCTGGCTTCCTGAAGTCACCTACCTTGGTCATGCCATCTCCAAGTATGGTATTGCCGTCAACCCAGAGCGCGTTCAGGCTATTCTTGACTGGACCCCCCCGAAGACTGTCAAGCAAGTCAGAAGCTTTCTCGGACTTGCCAGCTATTGCCGCCGTTTCGTCGAGAACTTCTCCAAGATCGCCAAGCCACTGACTAATCTGCTTCACAAAGGCGTTAAGTTCGTTTGGACAGACAAATGTCAGGAAAGTTTCCAGGCACTCAAGGACAAGCTGACTTCTGCCCTAGTGCTTGCTCCCCCTGATTCTCCTAAGGACTTCGTCATCTATTGCGACGCTTCACGTCAAGGATTAGGCTGTGTCCTAATGCAAGAGCACAGAGTGATTGCTTATGCCTCCCGTCAAGTGCGTCCTCACAAAGAGAACTACCTAGTTCATTACCTTGAGCTTGCTGCGGTTATCTTTGCACTGAAGCTATGGCGACAATACCTTCTCGGTAATCGTTGCGAGATCTTCACCGATCATCAGAGTCTGAAGTACCTATTTACTCAGCCAGATCTGAACCTCCGTCAGCAGTGATGGATGGAAGCTATTGCTGACTACAACTGCGGTATATCCTATACCCCTGGTAAGGCTAATGTAATGGCTGATGCCCTGAGCCGTAAGTCTTATTGCAACAATCACATGGTTTTCAAAGATCAACCCCGCCTTGATGAAGAGCTGTGCAAGCTGAACCTTCAACTAGTTCCACAAGGTTCTCTGAATAACCTTGTCCCGGAACCAACTCTGCTGAAAGCAATTAAGTCTGCTCAAGACAAAGATGCTCACGTGGATTTGATGAAAAAGGATATTGCCTTAGAGAAATCCCGAGATTTCTCGCTTGCTGAAGATGGGACCTTATACTTCAGAGATCGCATTGTCGTACCCCGATTTGAGCTTATGACAGAGAAGGTGATGAAAGAAGCGCATGACACCCCTCTCTCTATTCACCTGAGAAGTACCAAGATGTATCTAGACATCCGTCAAAAGTACTGGTGGTCTAACATGAAGCAAGACATTGCTCAATATATTGAAGAATGTGACGTTTGTCGTCGCGTCAAAGCAGAACATCAGAAACCGGCTGGACTTCTACAACCGCTTCCGATTCCTGAATGGAAGTGGGATAAGATTCAGATGGACTTCGTCACAGGCCTTCCCAAGTCTCAGAAAGGTAACGGTGCTATCTTTGTCATCATCGACCAATTCTCAAAGGTTGCTCACTTTCTGCCAGTCAAGGAGACCATCACTGCTAGTCAATTAGCAAACTTGCATATCTCCCGAATTGTGTCACTCCACGGCATTCCGAAGGAGATCAGTTCAGACCGTGGCAATATATTCACTTCAAAGTTCTGGGATAGTTTCCAAGAGGCAATGGGAACTCATATTACCTGGAGCACTGCTTATCATCCCCAATCCCAGGGCCAAGTCGAGCGAGTTAATCAAATTCTTGAAGACATGCTTTGAGCTTGTGTTATTTCTTTCGGTAAGAAGTTGGAAGAATCTCTCCCTTATGCGGAGTTCTCTTATAACAACAGCTATCAAGCCAGCTTGAAAATGGCACCCTTTGAAGTGCTTTATGGACGCAAGTGCCGAACCCCTCTGAATTGGTCAGAAACTGGGGAACGCACGCTCATTGGTCCAGACATTATTCAACAAGCTGAAGAGCAGGTTCGCATTGTCCGGGATAATCTCAAGGCGGCCCAGTCCCGTCAAAAGAGCAACTATGACCGGAAACACTCAGGTTCAACTTATCAACCTGGTGAACAAGCTTATCTGCGTGTCACTCCTTTGAGAGGCACTCATCGGTTCGGAGTCAAGGGCAAGCTAGCTCCGCGTTACATTGGTCCCTTCCGCATCCTCGCCCGTCGTGGACTGGTGGCTTATCAACTGGAGTTGCCACCTCAGTTCTCTCACGTCCATGATGTCTTCCACGTGTCGCAACTTCGTCGATGCTTCAAGGATCCGGAACATGAAGTGGATCCGGAACTGATTGAAGTGCAAGATGATCTCACATACAAAGAGCATCGATCTGCATTCTTGAAGAAGCTGAACATCAAACACGCCAGGAGGTTACCAAGTTCCTCAAGGTGCAATGGTCAAATCATTCTAAAGATGAAGCCACTTGGGAGCGCGAAGATAACCTCCGGTCTGAATACCCCAACCTGTTCCCTTCTACCTCTTAATTCTCGGGACAAGAATTTCTTTTAGAGGAGGAGAGTTGTAACACCCCGTTGTAATGATGCTACAGTAACCCCTGGGGTTCAGTTAATTATTTTGCTAAAAAGTGCTTGATCATTTTTGTCTCCTCTCTCTTTCAAATTCACTTGAATTCAAATTCAAATTTTGTGTGGAATTCAAAATGCTCAAACATGAAAACTAAAATGTTCATCATGTGGGAAGTTTTCTTCTGGTAATATTGGTGGTGAACCAACATTTTTGCAAAAATGTGAAGGTGGCCTAAAATGGCTAAAATAGAAAAGCTAAAAAAAGAAAAGAAAAAGGAAAAGGGAAAAGGAAAGGAGAGAGAGGGAAGTGTCCCTGCCCAACTGGGGCCAAGCCCACTTGGGCCGGCCCACCATTGCCCACCCGAGCCAGCCCAGATCCCCCCTGCCCGTCCCCTTCCCTGTTCCCCCGACCGGGGTCGGAACAGGGGCGTAGCCCCGCCGAACCCACTCACCGTCGCCGGCGAGAGAGGGATAAGACCACCCCCCCGACGCCTCGGGCTTCCTCCCCACTCGCCCACTTACTTTCTCTGCCTCTCCCTCTCCCCACCAGAGCCCCCGCTCGCTTCCTCTCCCTCGTTTCCCCATCCACGCCCGAACGCGCCCTCGCCACCGTCATCCGTCGTTGTCGCGGCCACCGGCGGCCCCGTGCCTGCTGGCCTTGTCCACGGGCCTCGCCGCCGTCGGCAACCTGTCCTGGTGCCACCAGGTGGAGACATGGAGCCTCGCTGCCTCTGTTCGCCTTCGTTCACATCTTCGGTCGCCGCCGCTCATCCTCGGCTCCGGCGACGTCTCTGCAGCTCCTAAGCCTATCGCCGGGCCTTCGTGTGCCCTCCCGGTGAGCTTCGCACCTCCTCACGTCTCCTCGGCCACTCCTAGTAGCCGTAGTCGCCGTTCCCGTCGCCGCCCGAACGCAGCTCCGCCGCGAGGCTCGCCGCCGACGTTGTGGTCGTTGACCTGCTCGTCCGAGCACTCGAACGTGCTCAGGTCCCCTCACCACGGCCGCTCGTGCTGCTAGATCCCCTCCCCGTGCCCTCTATCGCCGTTGGCGGAGATGGCCGAACTCCGGCGTCCGCCTCGCCGCATGCCGTCGTCGTTTTAGGTCTTCCCGAGGCCAACCATTAGCGCCACGCGACGCGCCTCGCTCCCCTCTTTCGAACGCCACCTCGCGCGCGCAAAACGGTGGTCGGAGTGCGTTTTCCGATGAGTCCCGAGGCCTCCGCCGCATTCTGGCATCGCCGCCGACGAGTCGCCGGCCCCGCTGAGCTGGCGCCAGCGTGGCAGTGGGCCCCACGTATTGTGCCGCTGACTACCAGGCCCCGCGGGCCCAGTTGACCAAGTCAACTGCCCACGTGGCAGCTCTGGCTCGCTGACATGTGGGTCCCGCGAGTAAAACTTTTTTTAATAAATAAAATGATTAATTAAAACGTTAGTTAAATTAGTTAGTTAATTAGTACTAACTAGTCACTAACTGCTGGGGCCCACGCCCCCTAACTAACCCTGTTAGATTAGTTAAGCCTCTGTTAGACAGAGAGGCTGACAGGTGGGTCCCACCTGTCAGTTTGACTGGTCAGTAGAGTTGACGCAGTGCTGACATCACTGCTGATGAAATAAACCTTTTCTGGTTTTAAAATAATTCAGAAATTGGTTTAAACTTCGAAAATCCGTAACTTTTAAACCGTAGCTCGGATGAAAATGTTTTCTATATGAAAGTTACTCAAAAAAATCCAACGAATCCAAAAACGCGATCCGTTCATCTGTCACATGCCCCTAGCATGCTGAACATGGAACTTTCCCCCTCTTTTCCTCTGTCCGAAATCCGCCTAACACCGGGAGTTGATCCTCGGATGTTTATCCCCTCCGTCTGCAACGTGTAGTACTACGTTAGGGCAACCCTAGCTCTGCCGTCGTCATGTTATGCCTTGTGATGCATTGTTTGCTCTGTATTTACACGTTAGGACAACCCTAGCTGCCTTGTTGAAGGAGGTAGCTAGGTCTGCTCACCGGCCGCGTACGCAACGTGCAAGAGTTCCCGGGGAGATGGCCCATGACCCCTAGGGGCATAGCTTTAGTCCAGCGTGTTGGTCTCTCTACTAAGCCTAGGTCGGGTTGCGGCGTATTGTTTGGCCGAGGTCGGGCATGACCCAGGAAAGTGTGTCCGGCCGGAGTTAATCGAGCGTGGTGGGTAAGTTGGTGCACCCCTGCAGGGAAGAAAACATCTATCGATAGCCTGTCTTACGGTAACGGACACTTGGAGTTGTATCCCGATCGATACAACTAGAACTGGATACTTGTGATGAGAACTTGATGGTGATGAGTTTTGGAATGTGTTGACACTTGGATAGTATGGCTCTGGGATTGCTTTCTCGCAGGGAGTCGAGAAAGGATCTCTGGCCGAGGTTGAAAACATTACTACAACTTTACCTTATGCTACTCTACTCGCTCATGTTGCTGCAAGATGGTGGTTTCCAGAAGATGCTAGTCTTTGATAGGCTAGGCTTTCCCCTTCCCTTCTGGCATTCTGCAGTTTAGTCCACAAATACAACCCATTCCTTTGATATAGTTGCATACTTAGTTTAGGTCTGATGTAAGTCTTGCGAGTACTTTGGATGAGTACTCACGGTTGCTTTGCTACTTCTTTTTCCCCCATACCCGATTGTTGCTACTAGATAACGGATCCCAGGAGCCAGACGACGCAACTGCTGATTACTACTACCCGGAGGATGCCGACTACTACATGATGACCGCTGATGACTTGGAGTAGTTAGGAGGCTCCCAGGCAGGAGGCCTTGCCTTTTCGATCAACGTTGCTTTTGTGCTAGCCTTCTTAAGGCAAAACTTGTCTAACTCATGTCTGTACTCAGATATTGTTACTTCCGCTGACTCTTGTGTATTCGAGCTTATGTATTCGAGCCCTCGAGGCCCCTGGCTTGTAATATAAAGCTTGTATTTTTTTGATTTGTGTCTAGAGTTGTGTTGTGATATCTCCTCGTGAGTCCTTGATCTTGATCGTACACATTTGCGTGTATGATTAGTGTACGATTGAATCGAGGGCGTCACATCCCCCTCTTCTCTCTTGTAATGAATTGAGTTTCCCCTTTGAAGTTATCTTATCGGATTGAGTCTTTAAAGATTTGAGAATACTTGATGTATGTCTTGCCGTGGATATCTGTGGTGGCAATGGGATACCACGTGCCACTTGATGTATGTTTTGGTGACCAACTTGCGGGTTCCGCCCATGAACCTATGCATAGGGGTTGGCACACGTTTTCGTCGCGATTCTCCGGTAGAAACTTTGGGGCACTCTTTGAGGTTCTATGTGTTGGTTGAATAGATGAATCTGAGATTGTGTGATGCATATCGTATAATCATACCCACGGATACTTGAGGTGACATTGGAGTATCTAGGTGACATTAGGGTTTTGGTTGATTTGTGTCTTAAGGTGTTATTCTAGTACGAACTCTAGGGCTGTTTGTGACACTTATAGGAATAGCCCAATGGATTGATTGGAAAGAATAACTTTGAGGTGGTTCCGTACCCTACCATAATCTCTTCGTTTGTTCTCCGCTATTAGTGACTTTGGAGTGACTCTTTGTTGCATGTTGAGGGATAGTTATGTGATCCAATTATGTTAGTATTGTTGAGGAAACTTGCACTAGCGAAAGTATGAACCCTAGGCCTTGTTTCAACGCATTGCAATACCGTTTACGCTCACTTTTATCATTAGTTACCTTGCTGTTTTTATAATTTCAGATTACAAAAACCTTTATCTACTATCCATATTGCACTTGTATCACCATCTCTTCGCCGTATTAGTGCACCTATACAATTTACCATTGTATTGGGTGTGTTGGGGACACAAGAGACTCTTTGTTATTTGGTTGCAGGGTTGCTTGAGAGAGACCATCTTCATCCTACGCCTCCTACGGATTGATAAACCTTAGGTCATCCACTTGAGGGAAATTTTCTACTGTCCTACAAACCTCTGCACTTGGAGGCCCAACAACGTCTACAAGAAGAAGGTTGTGTAGTAGACATCAGATTGCTAGTGACGAAGTAATTCAAGAGGATGAAGATGCTTATGATGACGACAAAGAGCAAGAGGAAGGGTTTCATGGTAATGATGTTGGTGACTTGGATGCGTACATAGCGCAAAAGGACATGGATCGTGACTTGCCTTTTAGGCGTCTATATGCATATGAATCAGATGACGAGGGTCCAGTTGAACAGTTGGACGAGGATGGATTCACAAAGGAGGAAAACCAAATCCACTTTGAGCTGACAGGCTTAGAAAAAAGAACTCACTTGTTTAAAGATCTTAGCCTTGCCCATAAAGCTGTTGTTGACGGTGGAATGAGAATGACGGCGATTGAGCCAACACCATGCCCGGATCCAGGAGAACCAAGGGTGGAGAATGAGGACGAGAATGCTTATTTGGAGAAAGGAGTGAAATTTCTGAGCTTGCCTATGCTGAAGTTTTGGTTGGCTGACTATGCCATTCGGAACCATAGGCCAATTTATGTTGAGCACTCCGACATGAAGTTGCGTTACACCGTGAAGTGTGAGCATGAAGGATGCCCATGGAAGGTTCATGCAAGAAAGCTTAAAGAAACCGAAGGATGGGTGTTAAGAAGTTGTGTTGCCACTCATAGGTGCAAACCGCCATCTAAACGACTTCGAACGACACACCGTCAACTCATATCTGAGTATCTCGGATACAAATCGATGAAAGACATAGGCTTGGATCCCACTGTGAAAGTGAGGTTTCTAATGCGGACGGTGAAAAAACAATTTGGTTATGAAGTCAAGTATGGGAAGGCATGGAAGGCAAAGGCAAATGCTATTAGGATGTTGTATGGTGGTTATGAAGAAGCATACAACCAGCTCCCAAGGTTGTTGGTCGCGATTGCACATAAGAACCCGGGCATGTTTCATGTGGTCGAGGATCACGAGGGAGTGTTCCACGATGCCTTCTGGAGTTATGGACAATGTGTGGAGGCGTTTCAGCATTGTCGTCCGGTCTTGTCTATAGATGGCACATTCTTGACTGGTAGATACAAGGGCACACTAATGGTAGCAATGGCGCACTCATCAAACGACAACGTGTTGCCGTGTGCATTTGCTTTGGTGCCTTCCGAGCACCAAGACAACTGGGAGTGGTTCATGGGTCATGTTAGGCACAACGTGATTGGGGCTAGGGAGGTATGCATCATATCGGACCGGCACCATGGCATACTCAAGGCAATGGACATTGTTATTCCAGGATTTCCAAAGCTTCACCACAGATGGTGCATGAGGCATTTCGTGGCCAACTTTTACCGGGCATGTAAGAGCAAGGAGCTCAGCAAAGACCTTAC
Organism: Triticum urartu; assembly: GCF_003073215.2. Lineage (NCBI taxonomy): Eukaryota > Viridiplantae > Streptophyta > Magnoliopsida > Poales > Poaceae > Triticum > Triticum urartu. The sequence continues at coordinate 134,092,905 of NC_053028.1, forward strand.
CCATGTATGTGTGGACTTCACCACCCAAGGTTTCGATGCTCGGTACAACAAACTCTTTGCAGCGGTGAACGAAGGGGGAAAAGAGTTCTTAACTAGGAATTTAAGCGAGAAGCACAAGTGGGCACGCGCTCATGACGATGGTGGTAGGCGATATGGCGACATGAAGAGCAATCTGGTAGAATGTTTCAACAATGTGCTGAAGGGTGCTCATGCATTGCCGGTGACTGCAATAGTGGAGTACACATTCTTCAAGCTTAATGAGTACTTTCAGAGGCATTCTGAAGAGACTGCAAAATGGATAGGTAAAAAAGGATTATCCGGAAAAGGTTGATGAATGGTTGCAGTTACAAGCAAGCAAGTCTTCACGGCAACAAGTTATCATATTCGACGGAATTGAAATGATCTATCAAATTGATGAGCCAGGTGGCACAACATGAGACAGTAGACAATATGGTGGTGCTACATTTGAGGTGTGTCTGAAGACTCGGTGATGCCAGTGCGAGAGGCCTAGTAAGTATCATTGTCCATGCTCGCATTTGATAACGGCGGCGAAGGCGAGAAACATACATGTTTGTGATGGAAAAACCATGCGGATGCAAGAGTTCCATGTGGAAGCTACTAGGTTGACATGGGCGCCAAGATTTCACCCTTTCTTGGACCAATCACAGTGGTCTGAGTACCATGGCCCTCACATTAGGCCAGACCCTCTTCTGGAGGTGGAGACCAAGGGTAGAAGGAGAACTAAGAGGTTCGGGGGTGATATGGATGACCTGGCTGGATACACTGGCATGAAACAATTTGGTAGCGGTCATTTCATGGAGGCTCCTGACACTATCAACTGTGGGGTGTGCGGTGAAGGGGGGCACAATGAGCGGACATGCAAGAATAGGAAAACCAAAAAAAGAAAAACAAGTCGTGGAGGTGGCACCGATGGTGAACGAGGTGGAAGAGGTGACGGTGGTGGTGGCCGAGGAGGCATAAGTGCTAGAGGTGGTGGTCGAGCAGGCACAAGTGCTAGAGGTGGTGGTCGAGCAAGCACTGTTGGGGATCGTAGCAGAAATTTAAAATTTTCTATGCATCACCAAGATCAATCTATGGAGTAATCTAGCAACGAGGGGAAGGAGTGCATCTACATACCCTTGTAGATCGCTAAGCGGAAGCGTTGCAAGAACGCGGATGAAGGAGTCGTACTCGCAGCGACGTGAGCTATTTATCTACAACATATTTGCAAAGACAATTTAGACTATGTTCATGATAATTAAGTTCATCTAATCAAATTATTTAATGAACTCCCACTCAGATAGACATCCCTCTAGTCATCTAAGTGAAACATGATCCGAATCGACTAGGCCGTGTCCGATCATCACGTGAGACGGACTAGTCATCAATGGTGAACATATCATGTTGATCGTATCTTCTATACGACTCATGTTCGACCTTTCGGTCTTCCGTGTTCCGAGGCCATGTTTGTACATGCTAGGCTCGTCAAGTCAACCTAAGTGTTTCGCATGTGTCCCGAGGCCATGTCTGTACATGCTAGGCTCGTCAACACCCATTGTATTCGAACGTTAGAATCTATCACACCCGATCATCACGTGGTGCTTCGAAACAACGAACCTTCGCAACGGTGCACAGTTAGGGGGAACACTTTTCTTGAAATTTTAGTGAGGGACCATCTTATTTAAGCTACCGCCATTCTAAGCAAATAAGATGTAAAACATGATAAACATCACATGCAATCAAATAGTGACATGATATGGCCAATATCATTTTGCTCCTTTTGATCTCCATCTTCGGGGCTCCATGATCATCGTTGTCACCGACATGACACCATGATCTCCATCATCGTGTCTTCTTGAAGTTGTCTCGTCATCTATTACTTCTACTACTATGGCTAATGCTTTAGCAATAAAGTAAAGTAATTACATGACGTTTAAGTTGACATGCAGGTCATAAATAAATTAAGACAACTCCTATGGCTCCTGGCGGTTGTCATACTCATCGACATGCAAGTCGTGATTCCTATTACAAGAACATGATCAATCTCATACATCACATATATCATTCATCACATCCTTTTGGCCATATCACATCACAAGGCATATGCTGCAAAAACAATTTAGACGTCCTCTAATTGTTGTTGCAAGTTTTTACGTGGCTGCTATAGGTTTCTAGCAAGAACGTTTCTTACCTACGCCAAAACCACAACATGATATGCCAATTTCTATTTACCCTTCATAAGGACCCTTTTCATCAAATCCGATACGACTAAAGTGGGAGAGACAGACACCCGCTAGCCCCCTTATGCAACTAGTGCATGTCAGTCGGTGGAACCAGTCTCACGTAAGAGTACATGTAAGGTCGGTCCGGGCCGCTTCATCCCACGATGCCGCCGAATCAAGATAAGACTAGTAACGGCAAGTAAATTGACAATATCGACGCCCACAACTGCTTTGTGTTCTACTCGTGCATAGAAACTATGCATAGACCTAGCTCATGATGCCACTGTTGGGGATCGTAGCAGAAATTTAAAATTTTCTACGCATCACCAAGATCAATCTATGGAGTAATCTAGCAACGAGGGGAAGGGGAGTGCATCTACATACCCTTGTAGATCGCTAAGCGGAAGCGTTGCAAGAACGCGGATGAAGGAGTCGTACTCGCAGCGATTCAGATCGCGGTTGATTCCGATCTAAGCGTTGAACCACGGCGCCTCCGCGTTCAACACACGTGCAGCCCGGTGACGTCTCCCACGCCTTGATCCAGCAAGGGGAGAAGGAGAGGTTGGGGAAGACTCCGTCCAGCAGCAGCACGACGGCGTGGTGGTGGTGGAGGAGCGCGGAACTCCAGCAGGGCTTCGCCAAGCACTACGAGAGACGAGGAGGGAGAGAGGTAGGGCTGCGCCAAGAGGGAGATGATCTCGTGTGTCTTGCAGCCCCCAATACCTCAAGTATATATAGGGGAAGGGGAGGGGTTGCGCCCCCATCTTGGTTCCCTCCCTAGGGGTGGCGGCAGCCCCAAAACCCATCTAGGGTTGCGGCCAAGGTGGGAGAGAGGGGGGCGCACCTAGGGTGGGCCTTAAGGCCCATCTGCCCTAGGGTTTGCCCCCTTCCCCTCTAGGAGGCTCCTTGGGCCTTGGTGGGAGGCGCCCCAGCCCACCTAGGGCCTGGTCCCTTCCCACTATTGGCCCATGTAGGCCTCCGGGGCTGGTGGCCCCACCTGGTGGACCCCCGGACCCCTCTGGTGGTCCCGGTACACTACCGGTGATGCCCAGAACACTTCCGGTGGCCAAAACCATACTTCCTATATATCAATCTTTACCTCCGGACCATTCCGGAACTCCTCGTGACGTCCGGGATCTCATTCGGGACTCCAAACAACATTCGGTAACCGCGTACATACTTTCCCTATAACCATAGCGTCATCGAACCTTAAGTGTGTAGACCCTACGGGTTCGGGAGTCATGCAGGCATGGCCGAGACAACTCTCTGGTCAATAACCAACGGTGGGATCTGGATACCCATGTTGGCTCCTACATGTTCCACGATGATCTCATCGGATGAACCACGATGTCAAGGATTCAATCAATCCCGTATACAATTCCCTTTGTCTATCGGTACGATACTTGCCCGAGATTCGATCGTCGGTATCCCGATACCTTGTTCAATCTCGTTACCGGCAAGTCTCTTTACTCGTTCCGTAACACATCATCCCATGATCAACTCCTTGGTCACATTGTGCACATTATGATGATGTCCTACCGAGTGGGCCCAGAGATACCTCTCCGTTTACACGGAGTGACAAATCCCAGTCTCGATTCATGCCAACCCAACAGACACTTTTGGAGATACCTGTAGTGTACCTTTATAGCCACCCAGTTACATTGTGACGTTTGGCACACCCAAAGCACTCCTACGGTATCCGGGAGTTGCACAATCTCATGGTCTAAGGAAATGATACTTGACATTAGAAAAGCTTTAGCATACGAACTACACGATTTTTGTGCTAGGCTTAGGATTGGGTCTTGTCCATCACATCATTCTCCTAATGATGTGATCCCGTTATCAACGACATCCAATGTCTATGGTCAGGAAACCGTAACCATCTATTGATCAACGAGCTAGTCAACTAGAGGCTTACTAGGGACATGGTGTTGTCTATGTATCCACACATGTATCTGAATTTCCTATCAATACAATTCTAGCATGGATAATAAACGATTATCATGAACAAGGAAATATAATAATAACCAATTTATTATTGCCTCTAGGGCATATTTCCAACAAGCACAAGTGCTAGAGGTGGTGGTCGAGCAAGCACAAGTGCTAGAGGTGGTGGTGGTCGGAGAGGAAACACAAGTGCTAGAGGTGGTGGTGGTCGGAGAGGAATGGTTGATAATGGACCGGCCTTCGGTTATTTGCTTAATCCAGATGGTTGATCTAATAGTAATGGTATATTATTTGTTCATACAATTCCTAGCATTTATTGATTTACTATATTTGCACATGTATCTCTTTGTGTCTTGTGCTAACAATTGTTCTTTTTGTAGGCATGGCTTCATCCGGTTCCAGCACGAGGCCGGCGTGCGCGGATCAAGAGGACATGCCGAAGACGTGGATGGAGGCCAGGTTGGACAAGGATAAGGAGAAGGATGTGCCCACACCACCATGTTGGTGTGGTGATGTTTGCAAGCTGAAGGTGTCCACGGACCGCAAGAAGTCATGGACAGAAGGTAGAAGGTTTTTCGTGTGTCCCAACTATGCACATGATCGTCGAAGGCCAACTAACGCATATGACATACCACCGGTATGTTGGGTGTACATACAAAAAACCTCATCAAGTTTGAACTCATATTATTAACAAAAACATGATTTTTATGTAGTCACCTCCTCCACTTTGCAAGTACTTCACTTGGATAGATCACGAGGTACCAAAAGATGTCCAAGAGGACCAACATCGAGATTACTTACGAAGGCAGCGCCTGTTCGAGGAGTCCTTTGCACGGGGATTGGAGCATGAGCGTCGTGAGAAGGAGAAGAACGAGCGCAAGAAGCGTGAGCAAGAGAGGGCACACAAAGAGAAGGAGGCTCGTCAAGAAGAGAGGGCAAGAAAACTTGCAAGGGCTCGCGATGCACGAGAGGAGGACGAGGCACATGACAAGAAGGGAAAGTGGCCCCGTACTACTCAGTAGACAAATGGAAAGGCACTGGCGTCGATGATGGAATGTCGAGACTTTGTTTAATGTATGAACTTGTCATTCGAGACCGTGTGTGGTCATGAACTACTTATGTCATTTGAGACATCATCTGTGAACTTGTTATTTGAGACCTTGTGTGGTCATGAACTACTTATGTGCAACCTATTTGAAATTATGTGCAAACTATACTTTGTTCATATTTTTGTTTGATTTCCAATGTTTAAAAATGTGTGCAACCTATTTGAAATTATGTGCAAACTATCCAGACCAGATGGCAAGGTCAGTGGCGTCTAGCTCGTTTTGGTCACGCAGGAGACCAGACACCTGTCTGATCTGTCTGATGCCCGATCCAGAGAGCCAGACGCCAGGCACCTTGGAGTCTGGGTCCCTATCCAGACCAGACGCCAAGGTCCTTAGCGTCTGGCTCATTTTGGTCACGCAGGAGACCAGACACCTGTCTGATCTGTCTGAGCATTTTGCCAGTTTGCAACACACCCAGACGCTAAGGTCCCTGGCGTCTGGGTCCCTATCCAGAGAGCATTTTGCCTATTTGTAAGTGTGCACACCCAGACGCCAAGGTCCCTGGCGTCTGGCTCCCTATCCAGAGAGCAAATTTTGAGTGGATAAGATTCTTTGGGCCCACCTCTAGCCCTCACATCCATTCATCTCCACCTCTACCCCTCTCATTCCTTTCATCTCCACTCACTCTCACCTCTAGACCTCTCATCCACTCACTCTCATCCAGTACCCTAACCCCCCTCAAATCTCTCATGAATCGGTCTGGTTTCACCGTTGGATCTTTAGGATTTCGAAACTAGAAGGTAAATCAACTCCACCCCCATTTTTGGTTGGTTTAATGTATCATAGCTTTGTGTAAACCCTAGTTTGTTTTCCTCGTGGTTTAATGTATCATAGGTTAGGTACTAAGAGATTTGTGTGTTGTAGATGGCTAAGGGTACTCAGTGGGTGCTTAGCCCTATTGTTCATGTCGAAGGCTTGTCTCCATGTGTTGTGCAAGTTAGTGAAGTGGACCTCACTTTCGATTGGTTGAAGACTAAATTCATGTTGAAGCAAGGGTTGAAGGAAGAGGATTTTGTGTACTACGTCAGCAGGAAGCAGTCAGATGGCCCCGGGGAAAGAAAATTGGTTGACATAACTGATGATGACAAGATTCAAGAAATGCTGCAAGAATGGGGATGGAAAAGGGTTGTTGACTTGCATTGCTACAGGAAACCGAGTTATATGTGATGTTCATGTCGTTTCAACTATCGTGGACCATCGTGGTCATGAACTACTTATGTCATTCGAGACATTGTATGTGATGAACTTTTCATTCGAGACTATTTGTGTAATTTGAGATTATGTGATAACTATGTTTGTCATTTGCTATTATGTGAACACTAATGTTTGTCATTCGATACTATAGGTGTTTGCTAGAACAAAATATCTATGTAATTCGATACTATGTTGTGACAAAATATGAACAGAATAAAAAAAACTACTACACCAGGGCCACACGCCATGGCCCCTGGCGTCTGGCTGCCCTGTTTCTGCTATCCAGGCCTCTGCTTTTGCTTCCAGTCGACCACCAGACGCCAGGGATCATGGCGTCTGGTCCCCTGACTTCAAACCAGACGCTAGGGATCGTGGCGTCTGGTCCCCTGACTTCAAACCAAACGCCAAGGACCCTGGCTTCTGGGGCCCTGTACATTATTTTGGACTTGTTGTTTCACACAAGAAGATATCACATATATAATAATATGACAGGTTCATAGAACACAGAAGATAGCACATTTCACAGAACTTTCACCACGACAAATTCTTGCATACAAACGACAACAAGTTCACAGATTTTTCATCACGACAAATTCATGCATACATAAGACACCAAGTGCATACATAAGACACCAAATTCAAGACAACCTTAAAAGTTTTTACCACAACACCAAGTTCATGCATACAAACACCACCTAGTTCATGCACTTCCAAACAAGAAGCTCACTTCCTCCTTCCTCTCTTCATGAGTGCTGCAAGTGTAGGCTCCTCCTCTTCGCTAGCCTCCTCCTCCTCTTCGTTGTATGCCTCCTCCTCCGCCTCAATGTTGGCCTTATATCTTTGCATTCCTGTTGGGATAAGCTGATGAGGATACTCCGGACTATGGAATTGTGTGTTCCATGTCTTCTTTCTACCTTTCTTTCCTGGTGTCTTAGCTATGACTTTGCCTTTCCTAGAGCGAGCATTGCCTTGTGTCGGTTGTGTAACCTGTGATGGTTGTGGAGCATCAACATCATACTCATGATCTTGTTGATGTGTTGCATCATACTCATGCTCCTCATGATGTGTTGGCTCCTCTTGATGTGTTGGCTCCTCTTCATGGACCTCCTCCTCCATGTCCTCATCGTTCTGGATATAACGCCATCTATTAGCTCTGGCGGCGCGACTACCAGGTGCACACACGTCACTGGACTGAGCACCATGGCAAGAAAGCATTGCTGCCATCTTATGGAACCGCTTCTTGAACTTCTGCAACAACACAAAATATGCTATGATATGAGATGCAAATAAATAATCCACGAAAAGAAACTTTTATAATATATTGGCCACACCTCCATCGTGCTCCTAAGAGTCCTCTCAGATAATACACCACCAGCTGGATGACTCAGTGCAACATTGGCATCGTTGACGCACAGAAGCAACTCTCTGCCCTGCAATTCATGAACACATCAAACTTATGTATTTGAAAGAAGACAACATGATGCAAGTTTGTTAGAATAGGTCAAACAGACTACCATTTCATCATGCATCGGTGCATAGTCAACGTGAGCCCCTCTGGTGTCTCTCACAACTGTGTTGAAGGTATGATAACCTTCTGCAGTCTCCGGGTCTTCAGACACCAACTCCGACCACTCCTCGTGAGTCCAACCAGGCTTTAGCTTTAACCGGTAATGATCCGCATACCACACTTGATACTTCTGATATGCTGACTGATTGTGAGGTCTATTCTCTGATTGCACTAACGTGTCTCTTTGATTCCAAATTTCTATCCACGCACGGTGTTTGTTTGACCAATCCGATATATCCTGATTGTTCCTTGGATTGAACCTACAAATGATGCACGGGACAAAGCATGAGCAAACATAGACTTATTCAATGCTCTACTACACACTCAAGGCATGCTTGCTCACCGATGCAGAGATAGCGTTTCCTCGTTGCTCTCCTCAATTGGAATACCTTGTCTTCTTCCAAATTGTCTTGCCACACGGTCTACAAAGTGCCACTCGACTGCGAAGAAGCATATCATTGGGCACCTCGCCCGCCAAAGATGGCTATCACGCGTGCACATCTCATTAAGATCATAGTCACGATCTTCCATATAAGGCAACCAATGTACCTGCAAAAGAAAGAGATACATTGTTAGATACAAGTTTCATTCTTGACTAAATTTGGTCTCATCGAACTTCTCTATACCTGCTCAGTAGTCAAGGTGTCCAGCTCGTTCATATAGCACTTGTATCGCACATGCGAGCTTCCTGTGTACAATGTCACTTGTTCCCAATAGTAAGCAAGCGTAGGGCGCCGATATGGATCATCATCATGCAGCCCGTCATGATTACCCCGTGGGTTTGCCATGTTGGGGTTCTTGATATCGGGCCGTCCAACCGGGATCCGCTCCCACATCCACACGGATAGGCTCCAAACAAACCCAGCCAATGAGGATGTATCTCCCTTCCTGCGACACGCCAAGTCAAGCTGCAATCAAACAAACATGTTAGATATGGAGGCGCATGACAAATGAAAGTTAAATGGTTGCAAATATCTCTTACCTGACGATACAAATATGCTAGTGCGGCCGAACCCCAGCTATACTGGGTATCCCAGTTATTGAGTAGCTCCAGGAACATCCAGAGGGCCGAGTTCTCGGTTGCATCTGAGAAGACTACCTTGGTTAGTACATACCAAAGATAGGCCCGCGCGTACTGCTGCACAACCACGTCATTGGCACCCTGAGGGCATCAATCGGTGTTTCCTCTGACCAGTTTTAGCCAAGAATGCCTCACTCTCACGGTATCGGCCTTGCCTTCCTCAGGGGCGTCGGGCTGAACACCAATTAAAATGTCAGTCCGTTCTCGCCAATTAACGGCACTGACACGACCAGTAACAGCTTGTCCGTTGATAGGAAGGCCGCTTATCATAGCCATGTCCTCAAGGGTCATCGTCATCTCCCCAAATGGAAGGTGGAACGAGTGAGTCTCTGGCCTCCAACGATCCACAAGTGCGGTCAGCGTCGCGTGGTTCACCGGCGGAGCGCGTCGCTTAAACTGCAACACGAATGGGAGAAGACCCAATCTCCGAATGTAAGGCTCGTACCGCGGGTTGTAAGTAAAGTCATCAGCGGAATGACCCCTCATGCGCATAGCAACTACAAGCCGCAAATAAAGTGATGTTTTAATCAATACAAGAACACAAATGAGAAACAACGAAAATTGATAAGTCTTGCTTCTTACCTCTCCCTTCTCAATGGCACGAGCACGATGCTCCTTATCCCACTCATCGATTAATCCGCCATACCAAGGTCCATCATCATCCGCCATCTTAAAAAAATATCACAAACATCTATGAATACATGAACAATATCAAACAATACTATTTCCTTCTTCAAGTTATGCCATATGAACACACCATTCTTCTCACACATAACCACATCATTTCTTTCTTCTACATATGCACACATATCATCTAGAGTACCAAATTTCACCATCAAATAAATTTCATAATCATCATCCACCATTCTATTGAACAAATCATGTCACACACAATCATCAAATTTCATCATCTCTTTTGCAAATAAAATTATGCCATCTATATATTCAACTTTATTGTCATACCACTTCACACATATAATATTTTTTCTAAATATCTTTGCTTGCCAAAGTAGCCTTCTCAGATTCAAACAAATATTATGCCATCTATATATTCAACATATAGCTAATTTGCTAGCACATGCATACATCATCTACAATTCAAAAAAAATCACAAACTATGTCTATTGGTGGACAACTACAAACATCTACAAACTACACTACCTACCAAATCATCTACCAACTACAAACTATTTCCTAAAACAAAGAAACCATCTACTAATCTAACATCACCTAATGTGAAATAATGCATCCAACAAGAGAGGGGGAAACAAAAACAAATTGGAGGGAATGGGGGAGAATACCTCAAAGAAGCTTGGGGGGTCAGATCTGCGAGTTTGAGCGGTTAATGGAGTAGATCGGGGGGGAGGGAGAGAAGGGGCGACGAACAGCCCTCTGTTCTTGACCCAAACGCCAGGAGAAGATGAGATGGGGATGGGTGGGCTGGCCCGCGCCGTTATCCACTTACCAGAGCCAGACGCCAGGGTCCTTGGCGTCTGGCCCCTTTGCCACGTCAACAGGTCAATGGGCAGGCGGGCAGTGCGGGCCAGAGGCCAGACGCCAGGGTGCCTGGCGTCTGCTTCGCAACCCAGACGTTAGGGATGTTGGCGTCACCCAAACAGGTCAAAATCAATTTTTTTTAAAACAAGGTCAAATCGGGATTTTGTTAACCACATAGATCAGAACAATAATTTTGTCCGGAAAAGTCCGAGAAGGACAGGTCTCCGGCCCACTGAGAGGATAGATGGTCCGCGTAGATCTCCGGTCGGTCTGTCCACCATGCCTCTGGAAAACATCGTCACAGGCCCACAAGAGGATGCGGTGAAAAAATGTCTCAAATTTTCTGCAAGCTGCATTGGGGAAAAGGCTTTATCCCAGAACCAGACGTGGCAGGATACAATTTGGTAAATGTATATATTTTTTGAGGCAATATTGTGATCGTAAAACTCAGGGTTCATGTTCTACCAGCTCTTTTTTGTCAAAAAATAAGTTCTGCTAGCTCTTGCTTAATTGCACTGAACAGATAACATAACGGACGGCGTTTCTGTCCGCTTTTTATCTGTTTGGATCGGCCACCCGTCCGTCGCCCTGTTTTTTATTTGGGTCGGCGGTGCGCCCAACGCGCCGACCCATTTCACGACCGCGCACGTTGTAGATCATGCCAGCAGTCATGTCGTTGCCCTGGTTTTGGCGCTCCAGCACGTAGGAAAGGTTTGCGCGCGCGGGTGAAAATCGGGCTAGCGCGCGCTGGTTGTGGTGCTCCATCGCGCGGGAAAGGTTCGTGCGCGCCGTGGCCGACGCTCGTTATAAGAAGGCGCTCCCTCCACACTCTGTCCGCCGCCCACTTGTCTCGCCCCCTCTCACTAGCCTCGCCGGCTCTGCGCCATCATGTCGATTCGCCGCCTGGGCGCTTCGGATTTTCTCGGAGTCTACGAGCGCCGCTCCGACGACTTCTCCTCCGAGATCTGTTTTGGCGAGAAACGCCTCATCCTCGGCACCTTCGACACCGTAGAGGAGGCGGTCCGCGCGGCGCGGTGGCCTGGCGCCTCCTGAGGCCTCGTGGGGAGATGAATTTTCCTGACGTGTCGAGCCAGTGGGCGCAGGATCTGGCGCCTCTCCCACGGCTTTTCACCGATGAGGATCGTCGTGTCCATCGGAGGCGGCAGTGTCACCTCACCATCGCCGAAATGGATGTGGAAGCCATGGTGGTGTGGCGCGAACGCTTCTTGCAGGACATCGTCGACGAGCGCCAGTTTTACAAGCAAAGGAGGACGAAGAGGGAGGCGAGGAGGACAAAGCGAGCTGCCTATCGGGAGGACAAGCGTGCGCGGAAGCAGGCCGCTCAATTGAAACTGAAGCGAGAAACGTCGGGGTGGTACTTCGAGGACGAGCAGTATGCTGACGCCTACATTCAGACGCCGGAGGAGGACATTAACGAGTCAGAGTCGGAAAGCGACGACGAGTAGTTGGTCTTTTATTTTATCTGTGTACGCTAGAACTATTTATGTATCCTTGTTCTATCGGAAAAAATGGCTGGGAGTGTCGGCGACGAAGAAGGCGGCCACGGTGTGCTGTTGGATGTGAAGAGGTCAATGTGCCACCGACCAGCGGGCCTGGAGAGGAAAGAGGGCGAGCGCGCGCGTCCGCTTTGTGTCCACGCCGACGCAAATCCTACTTAAAATTGAGCCGGAAATGGATTGGCAGGCGGACGAACGGACATACGTTTGTTTGGATCGGCGCATTGAGCCGGCTTTTATGTCCGCGTCAACCCAACATACGATGACGGACGAAATGGATCGCCCCATCTACTACCCCTATAAAAAGAAGAGAGGAGCAGATCCAAATAACACGAACTGTCTATTTACTAGATCCAAGGGTCTAAAATATCTCCGTGTTTAACGCAACAAGCCACGCTTAAGCCATGATCATTAACCCATGCAACCTTTCGGGAAAAAAAACCGTTGCGCACTACGCCCACGCCCGAAGGACCTCTCTGATCCTCCTTCCTCCCACGCCGGCCGCAAGCGTCCCTCGCCGCCCCCGCCTCCCGCGCCGGCCGCACGCCTCCCTCCCTCGCTGGCCTACCTCCCGCGCCAGCGGCCGCCACTCCCATGCCGACGGCTGCTCCGGTCGCCGCCCCTACTCCTGAGGGCGCCGGGCGCCGAGAGGTCTAGGGAGTGGCCCATCGATGTCATCCTCCTTTGCTTGGTGGCCTCCATGGATGCGGGTGTTGGGGAACGTAGTAATTTCAAAATTTTCCTACGCACACACAAGATCATGGTGATGCATAGCAACGAGAGGGGAGAGTGTGATCTACGTACCCTCGTAGACCGACAGCGGAAGCGTTATGACAACGCGGTTGATGTAGTCGTACGTCTTCACGGCCCGACCGATCAAGCACCGAAACTATGGCACCTCCGAGTTCTAGCACACGTTCATCTCGATGACGATCCCCGGACTCCGATCCAGCAAAGTGTCGGGGAAGAGTTCCGTCAGCACGACGGCGTGGTGACGATCTTGATGTTCTACTGTCGCAGGGCTTCGCCTAAGCACCACTACAATATTATCGAGGACTATGGTGGAAGGAGGCACCGCACACGGCTAAGAGAACGATCTTAGAGATCAACTTGTGTGTCTAGGGGTGCCCCCTGCCCCCGTATATAAAGGAGCCAAGGGGGGGTGCGGCCGGCCATAGGAGGAGGCGCGCAGGAGGAGTCCTACTCCTACCGGGAGTAGGACTCCCCCCTTTCCCTAGTTGGATTAGGACTTGGGGAAGAAGGAAGAGAGGGAACAAAGGAAAGGGGGGCGCCCCCCCTCCTTGTCCAATTCAGACTTGGGGGGGAGGGGCGCGCGGCAGCCCCTAGGCCTCCTCTCCTCTTCCTCCACTAGGCCCATTAAGGCCCATTAGGTTACCGGGGGGGTTCCGGCAACCTCCTGGTACTCCGGTAAAATGCCGATTTCACCCGGAACACTTCCGATGTCCAAACATAGGCTTCCAATATATCAATCTTTATGTCTCGACCATTTCGAGACTCCTCGTCATGTCCGTTATCACATCCGGGACTCTGAACTAACTTCTCTACATCAAAATATATAAACTCATAATGAAACTAACATCGTAACGTTAAGCGTGCGGACCCTACGGGTTCGAGAACAATGTAGACATGACCGAGACATGTCTCCGGTCAATAACCAATAGCGGAACCTGGATGCTCATATTGGCTCCCACATATTCTACGAAGATCTTTTATCGGTCAGACCGCATAACAACATACTTTGTTCCCTTTTTCATCGGTATGTTACTTGCCCGAGATTCGATCGTCGGTATCTCAATACCTAGTTCAATCTCGTTACCGGCAAGTCTCTTTACTCGTTTCGTAATACATCATCTCACAACTAACTCATTAGTTGCATGCTTGCAAGGCTTATGTGATGTGCATTACCGAGAGGGCCCAGAGATACCTCTCCGACAATCGGAGTGACAAATCCTGATCTCGAAATACGCCAACCCAACATGTACCTTTGGAGACACTTGTAGAGCTCCTTTATAATCACCCAGTTACGTTGTGACTTTTGGTAGCACACAAAGTGTTCCTCCGGCAAACGGGAGTTGCATAATCTCATAGTCATAGGAACATGCATAAGTCATGAAGAAAGCAATAGCAACATACTAAATGATCGGGTGCTAAGCAAATGGAATGGGTCATGTCAATCACATCATTCTCCTAATAATGTGACCCCGTTAATCAAATGACAACACATGTCTATGGTTAGGAAACATAACCATCTTTGATTAACGATCTAGTCAAGTAGAGGCATACTAGTGACGTTTAGTTTGTCTATGTATTCACACAAGTATTATGTTTCCGGATAATACAATTCTAGCATGAACAATAAACATTTATCATGATATAAGGAAATAAATAATAACTTTATTATTGCCTCTAGGGCATATTTCCTTCAGTCTCCCACTTGCACTAGAGTCAATAATCTAGATTACACAGTAATGATTCTAACACCCATGGAGCTTTGGTGCTGATCATGTTTTGCTCGTGGAAGAGGCTTAGTTAATGGGTCTGCTACATTCAGATCCGTATGTATCTTGCAAATCTCTATGTCTCCCACCTGGACTAGATCCCGGATGGAATTGAAGCGTCTCTTGATGTGCTTGGTTCTCTTGTGAAATCTGGATTCCTTTGCCAAGGCAATTGCAGCAGTATTGTCACAAAAGATTTTCATTGGACCCGATGCACTAGGTATGACACCTAGATCGGAAATGAACTCCTTCATCCAGACTCCTTCGTTTGCTGCTTCCGAAGCAGCTATGTACTCCGCTTCACATGTAGATCCCGCCACAACGCTTTGTTTAGAACTGCACCAACTCACAGCTCCACCGTTTAATGTAAACACGTATCCGGTTTGCGATTTAGAATCGTCCGGATCAGTGTCAAAGCTTGCATCAACGTAACCATTTACGATGAGCTCTTTGTCACCTCCATATATGAGAAACATATCCTTAGTCCTTTTCAGGTATTTCAGGATGTTCTTGACCGCTGTCCAGTGATCCACTCCTGGATTACTTTGCTACCTCCCTGCTAGACTTACAGCAAGACACACATCAGGTCTGGTACACAGCATTGCATACATGATAGAGCCTATGGCTGAAGCATAGGGAACATCTTTCATTTTCTCTCTATCTTCTGCATTGGTCGGGCATTGAGTCTTACTCAATTTCACACCTTGTAACACAGGCAAGAATCCTTTCTTTGCTTGTTCCATTTTGAACTTCTTCAAAACTTTGTCAAGGTATGTGCTTTGTGAAATTCCAATTAAGCATCTTGATCTATCTCTATAGATCTTAATGCCCAATATGTAAGAAGCTTCACCGAGGTCTTTCATTGAAAAACTCTTATTCAAGTATCCCTTTATGCTATCCAGAAATTCTATATCATTTCCGATTAGTAATATGTCATCTACATATAATATCAGAAACGCTACAGGGCTCCCACTCACTTTCTTGTAAATACAGGCTTCTCCAAAAGTCTGTACAAAACCAAATGCTTTGATCACACTATCAAAGCGTTTATTCCAACTCCGAGAGGCTTGCACCAGTCCATAAATGGATCGCTGGAGCTTGCACACTTTGTTAGCTCCCTTTGGCTCGACAAAGCCTTCCGGCTGCATCATATACAACTCTTCTTCCCGAAATCCATTCAGGAATGCAGTTTTGACATCCATCTGCCAAATTTCATAATCATAAAATGCGGCAATTGCTAACATGATTCGGACAGACTTAAGCATCGCTACGGGTGAGAAGGTCTCATCGTAGTCAATCCCTTGAACTTGTTGAAAACCTTTTGCGGCAAGTCGAGCTTTGTAGACAGTAACATTACCGTCAGCGTCAGTCTTCTTCTTGAAGATCCATTTATTCTCAATTGCTTGCCGATCTTTTGGCAAGTCAACCAAAGTCCACACTTTGTTCTCATACATGGATCCCATCTCAGATTTCATGGCTTCAAGCCATTTTGCGGAATCTGTGCTCACCATCGCTTCTCCATAGTTCGTAGGTTCATCATGATCTAGTAGCATGACTTCCAGAACAGGATTACCGTACCACTCTGGTGCGGATCTTACTCTGGTTGATCTACGAGGTTCAGTAGTATCTTGTTCTGAAGTTTCATGATCATCATCATTAGCTTCCTCACTAATTGGTGTAGCTGTCACAGAAACATGTTTCTGTGATGTACTACTTTCCAATAAGGGAGCGGGTATAGTTACCTCATCAAGTTCTACTTTCCTCCCACTCACTTCTTTCGAGAGAAACTCCTTCTCTAGAAAGTTTCCAAATTTAGCAACAAAAGTCTTGCCTTCGGATCTGTGATAGAAGGTGTATCCAATAGTTTTCCTTTGGATATCCTATGAAGACACATTTCTCCGATTTGGGTTCGAGCTTATCAGGTTGAAGCTTTTTCACATAAGCATCGCAGCCCCAAACTTTCAGAAACGACAACTTTGGTTTCTTGCCAAACCACAGTCCATAAGGCGTCGTCTCAATAGATTTGATGGTGCCTTATTTAACGTGAATGCGGCCGTCTCTAAAGCATAACCCCAAAACAATAGCGGTAAATCAGTAAGAGACATCATAGATCGCACCATATCTAGTAAAGTACGATTATGACGTTCGGACACACCATTACGCTGTGGTGTTCCGGGTGGCGTGAGTTGCGAAACTATTCCGCATTGTTTCAAATGTACACCAAACTCGTAACTCAAATATTCTCCTCCACGATCAGATCGTAGGAATTTTATTTTCTTGTTACGATGATTTTCAACTTCACTCTGAAATTCTTTGAACTTTTCAAATGTTTCAGACTTATGTTTCATTAAGTAGATATACCCATATCTGCTTAAGTCATCTATGAAGGTGAGAAAATAACGATATCCGCCACGAGCCTCAACATTCATCGGACCACATACATCTGTATGTATGATTTCCAACAAATCTGTTGCTCTCTCCATAGTACCGGAGAATGGTGTTTTTGTCATCTTACCCATAAGGCACGGTTCGCAAGTACCAAGTGATTCATAATCAAGTGGTTCCAAAAGTCCATCAGTATGGAGTTTCTTCATGCGCTTTATACCGATATGACCTAAACGGTAGTGCCACAAATAAGTTGCACTATCATTATCAACTCTGCATCTTTTGGCTTCAACATTATGAATGTGTGTGTCACTACTATCGAGATTTAATAAGAATAGACCATTCTTCATGGGTGCATGACCATAAAAGATTTTACTCATATAAATAGAACAACCATTATTCTCTGATTTAAATGAATAACCGTCTCGCATCAAATAAGATCTAGATATAATGTTCATGCTCAACGCTGGCACCAAATAACAATTATTTAGGTCTAATACTAATCCCGAAGGTAGATGTAGAGGTAGCGTGCCGACCGCGATTACATCGACTTTGGAACCATTTCCCAGGCGCATCGTCACCTCGTCCTTAGCCAATCTTCGCTTAATCCGTAGTCCCTGTTTCGAGTTGCAAATGTTAGCAACAGAACCAGTATCAAATACCCAGGTGCTACTGCGAGCATTAGTAAGGTACACATCAATAGCATGTATATCACATATACCTTTGTTCACCTTGCCATCTTCTTATCCGCCAAATACTTGGGGCAGTTCCTTCCAGTGACCAGTCTGCTTGCAGTAGAAGCACTCAGTTTTAGGCTTAGGTCCAGATTTGGGTTTCTTCTCTTGAGTAGCAACTTGCTTGCTGTTCTTTTTGAAGTTCCCCTTCTTCTTCCCTTTGCCCTTTTTCTTGAAACCAATGGTCTTGTTGACCATCAACACTTGATGCTCCTTTTTGATTTCTACCTCCACAGCTTTTTCAGCATTGCGAAGAGCTCGGGAATAGTCTTATTCATCCCTTGCATATTATAGTTCATCACGAAGCTCTTGTAGCTTGGTGGCAGTGATTGGAGAATTCTGTCAATGACGCAATCATCTGGAAGATTAACTCCCATCTGAATCAAGTGATTATTATACCCAGACATTTTGAGTATATGATCACTGATAGAACTGTTCTCCTCCATCTTGCAGATGTAGAACTTATTGGAGACTTCATATCTCTCAATCTGGGCATTTGCTTGAAATATTAACTTCAACTCCTGGAACATCTCATATGCTCCATGACGTTCAAAACGTCGTTGAAGTCCCGATTCTAAGCCGTAAAGCATGGCACACTGAACTATCGAGTAGTCATCAGCTTTGCTCTGCCAGACGTTCATAACATCTGGTGTTGCTCCAGCAGCAGGCCTGGCACCCAGCGGTGCTCCAGGACGTAATTCTTCTGCAGCAATGAGGATAATCCTCAAGTTACGGACCCAGTCCGTGTAATTGCTACCATCATCTTTCAACTTTGCTTTCTCAAGGAACGCATTAAAATTCAACGGAACAACAGCACGGGCCATCTATCTACAATCAAACATAAACAAGCAAGATACTATCAGGTACTAAGTTCATGATAAATTTAAGTTCAATTAATCATATTACTAAAGAACTCCCACTTAGATAGACATCCCTCTAATCCTCTAAGTGATCACGTGATCCAAATCAACTAAACCATGTCTGATCATCACGTGAGATGGAGTAGTTTCATTGGTGAACATCACTATGTTGATCATATCTACTATATGATTCACGCTCGACCTTTCGGTCTCCGTGTTCCGAGGCCATATCTGTATATGATTGGCTCGTCAAGTATAACCTGAGTATTCCGCGTGTGCAACTGTTTTGCACCCGTTGTATTTGAACGTAGAGCCTATCACACCTGATCATCACGTGGTGTCTCAGCACGAAGAACTTTTGCAACGGTGCATACTCAGGGAGAACACTTCTTGATAATTAGTGAGAGATCATCTTAAAATGCTACCGTCAATCAAAGCAAGATAAGATGTATAAAAAGATAAACATCACATGCAATCAATATAAGTGATAATGATATGGCATCATCATCTTGTGCTTGTGATCTCCATCTTGGAAGCACCGTCATGATCACATCGTCACCGGCGACGACCTTGATCACTCATCGTAGCATCGTTGTCTGTCTTGCAATCTTATGCTTCCACGACTATCGCTACCTTACGCTTAGTGATAAAGTAAAGCATTACAGCGCAATTGCAATTGCATACAATAAAGCGACAACCATATGGCTCCTGCCAGTTGCCGATAACTATTACAAAACATGATCATTCAAACAATAAAATTTAGCATCATGTCTTGACCATATCACATCACAACATACCCTGCAAAAACAAGTTAGACATCGTCTACTTTGTCATTGCAAGTTTTACGTGGCTGCTACGGGCTTAGCAAGAACCGTTCTTACCTATGCATCAAAACCACAACGATAGTTTGTCAAGTTGGTGCTGTTTTAACCTTCGCAAGGACAGGGCGTAGCCACACTTGGTTCAACTAAAGTTGGAGAAACTGACACCCGCTAACCACCTTTGTGCAAAGCACGTCGGGAGAACCGGTCTCGCGTAAGCGTACGCATAATGTCGGTCCAGGCCACTTCGTCCAACAATACCGCCGAACCAAAGTATGACATGCTGGTAAGCAGTATGACTTATATCGCCCACAACTCACTAGTGTTCTACTCATGCATATAACATCAACGCATAAAACCTAGGCTCTGATGCCACTGTTGGAGAATGTAGTAATTTCAAAATTTTCCTACGCACACGCAAGATCATGGTGATGCATAGCAACGAGAGGGGAGAGTGTGATCTACGTGCCCTCGTAGGCCGACAGCCGAAGCGTTATGACAACGCGGTTGATGTAGTCGTACGTCTTCACGGCCCGACCGATCAAGCACCGAAACTACGGCACCTCCGAGTTCTAGCACACGTTTAGCTCGACGACGATCCCCGGACTCCGATCCAGCAAAGTGTCGGGGAAGAGTTCCGTCAGCACGACGGCGTGGTGACGATCTTGATGTTCTACTGTCGCAGGGCTTCGCCTAAGCACCACTACAATATTATCGAGGACTATGGTGGAAGGGGGCACCGCACACGGCTAAAGAGAACGATCTTAGAGATCAACTTGTGTGTCTAGGGGTGCCCCCTGCCCCCGTATATAAAGGAGCCAAGGGGGGTGCGGCCGCCTAGGAGGAGGCGCGCAGGAGGAGTCCTACTCCTACCGGGAGTAGGACTCCCCCCTTTCCCTAGTTGGATTAGGACTTGGGGAAGAAGGAAGAGAGGGAAGAAAGGAAAGGGGGGGGGGGCGCCGCCCCCCTCCTTGTCCAATTCGGACTTGGGGGGAGGGGCGCGCGGCAGCCCCTAGGCCTCCTCTCCTCTTCCTCCACTAGGCCCATTAAGGCCCATTAGGTTACCGGGGGGTTCCGGTAACCTCCCGGTACTCCGGTAAAATGCCGATTTCACCCGGAACACTTCCGATGTCCAAACATAGGCTTCCAATATATCAATCTTTATGTCTCAACCATTTCGAGACTCCTCGTCATGTCCGTGATCACATCCGGGACTCCGAACTAATCGGTACATCAAAATATATAAACTCATAATGAAACTGTCATCGTAACGTTAAGCGTGCGGACCCTACGGGTTCGAGAACAATGTAGACATGACCGAGACATGTCTCCGGTCAATAACCAATAGCAGAACCTGGATGCTCATATTGGCTCCCACATATTCTACGAAGATCTTTTATCGGTCAGACCGCATAACAACATACGTTGTTCCCTTTGTCATCGGTATGTTACTTGCCCGAGATTCGATCGTCGGTATCTCAATACCTAGTTCAATCTCGTTACCGGCAAGTCTCTTTACTCGTTTCGTAATACATCATCTCACAACTAACTCATTAGTTGCAATGCTTGCAAGGCTTATGTGATGTGCATTACCGAGAGGGCCCAGAGATACCTCTCCGACAATCGGAGTGACAAATCCTAATCTCGAAATACGCCAACCCAACATGTACCTTTGGAGACACCTGTAGAGCTCCTTTATAATCACCCAGTTACGTTGTGACGTTTGGTAGCACACAAAGTGTTCCTCCGGCAAACGGGAGTTGCATAATCTCATAGTCATAGGAACATGTATAAGTCATGAAGAAAGCAATAGCAACATACTAAACGATCGGGTGCTAAGCTAATGGAATGGGTCATGTCAATCACATCATTCTCCTAATAATGTGATCCCGTTAATCAAATGACAACACATGTCTATGGTTAGGAAACATAACCATCTTTGATTAACGAGCTAGTCAAGTAGAGGCATACTAGTGACGTTTAGTTTGTCTATGTATTCACACAAGTATTATGTTTCCGGATAATACAATTCTAGCATGAATAATAAACATTTATCATGATATAAGGAAATAAATAATAACTTTATTATTGCCTCTAGGGCATATTTCATCATTCAGCGGGAGACCAAGTCGCCAGATCCGTCGTTGGCCGACCAAGGGTCCCCGAAGGACGGCGGCCGGAGCCTCGTCATCCACCTCCAACAGCCGCCCGGCACCCCATTGCTGCCCGCACGTCGCGTCCCTTCCCGACCAACATCGCCAACAACCTCCCAGATGCCGACATCGCCGGGCCTCATCGCCTCCCTCCCTGCTCCCCTCGCCGGACCTCCCGCCACGCAGAACTGGCGCGCTCCCCGTTGGCTTTTCGACACCTCCACGAGCAGGCGACCCACGTGCACAACACTCTCCGCTGCAACTTATTACAATAAAAAATGTTTGTCTGTACATTGAATTTGCAACTACAGAGGTTCGGACACCTTATCAAAATATTTTCTCTGCAATTATTTGGTTAAATCTTGCGTCTGAAAATTTATGTAGGATGTTTTTCTTTTTCGTTCATAAGTCTAACTAGATGGATGAGATTTTTTTTATATTGTATTGTCGTGCGTTGCACGTGGAAGCTTACTAGTTGCTCTAAACGATGTTCTGTCTCCATGACCAACGTGTCCTCTGAAACCTGCACCGTCTGCGAACCAGCCACGACAACCCCAGCCTTTTGCAATAAAATCGATCGCCAGAGGACCGTATCCCTTTCTCTTTTTCCAGTCTCCGTCTCAGCCTTTCCTGATATCTCTCATCACCGGTTAGTCTGCTTCGCCGCAGCTCATAATTGCAATGGAATCGCGACGCGAGCAAAGCGTAGGCGCCATTGTCCCTCATGGCGACCTTTTGACCTTGAGGCCCAGCTAGCCCGCCTCCGAATGCATACGACACCTACTAGTGCAGCTAAAAGAAGTTGTTTGGTGGTTGCCGCCCTGCGGTTGTGCTCCTCTCCACTTCATGGTGTTGCGCTTGGGCGTGAAGCTGCCAAAGTCTTGATCGATACCCTGCAGGCTGCAGCAATGCTCTCTGTTGACTGTATGAGTCTTGATCGATACCCTTTCACTTTTTCCAATCTCACCTTTTTCCCGAGGCCAACTCCAACCGGACCGGAAGCAGCCGCACATCTGGCCTGTATTTTGTGAGTTTGGATCGGTTAGGCGGACGAACATGTCCGATTCTGTCAGGCTTTGCCGTAGACGACGCATTCTTAAATTTGGGTATTAAGAAATATTGCAATCTCTATTTTGAGTGTAAAACTGATGCAATTAAAAGTTAGAAAATATAAACTTAATAGATAATACGCTGGCCGAAGTCCACTTACAATAATTAAAACATAAAACAATATGTAAAAACTAAAAAAAACATTGAGCAGCCCACAGCCCCAGCCGTCCTCGTCCTCATCCTCCTCGGTCAGGTCGACAAACAACAAGGCCTCCGCCTAGGGGGGGGGAGACTGATGTGCCTCATTCGGGTCTGCCGCCTGCTACTTCGTTGCCTCCTGCTCCGCCTCGAGCCGCACGATGTCCGCGCCGCGCTCCACCTGCATGGTGTGTTTCGCCAACTCCTGCTCAGCCGCTAACGCCTGCATCTTAGCATTCTAGAGGTGCTAGCACTTCTCCTCGTCGGTGACGCCCAGCCACACAGGCGTGGAGGACACGTAGATTGGCAGGGTGCTCGTCCACGCCCATGAGTGGGGTGACGCGGGCGGCGAGGGAGGTGGTGGTGGCACGTTCGCCTGCACTTCGGTCGTAGATTCGGTAGACCGAAAGTGAGGCGAGGCCACCTGGCCATCTTCCCATGCTCGGACTCTTCGACCACCTGTTGTGCCGCCTCCTTGAGGGCCACATGGTACATGGCCTCCTCTTCTTCGTCCTCCTCCTTCACCACTACTGGCGGGGGTGGAGCGTGGGCATCCATCTAGACGACCCCCTGACGGTGCACATCATGCTTCGTCGCGAACCAGACGTCACAGTTCGGGGAGTTCAGCACGTAGGCTGGGTCACATCATTCCTCTGACAGGAGCTGGGCACGCCGGTTGTGGATCTTGGTCACGGGCGCTTGGACTAAGGCACAGCCGGCACCAGAATCCTGTTGGGATCGACATGCCAACCATGAGGGAGGTTGATGTTCGGCCACTATAGTGGGACATGGTGCTCCCAATGGAAGTGCGCCAGGTGATGAAGCTATGTACCTAGAGTAGGGTCATGGACCTGTCCTACCTACCCTACCTGAGGACATCTCTAGAAGAAATCACCTTTCAATCGACTTGAAGGTGTTCCACTCGACAGCCTCGAAGACACTCGACAGACTCGAAGACACTCAACCAAGAAGCAATCACTCGACCAAGATCCAACCACTCGACGGCCAGGAGACCTAAAGTCACTCCGCACGCTAATGGTCGGTCATTAAATAGCTTTTTATGGTCATCATAGCACTTTATTACTAGCGTTACCAGTAACGCCTCGCCTTAATGAACATTGAACCCTTGGTAACGTGGGCTGGCCGGGGGCTTGGCGCACTCTATATAAGCCACACCCCCCCTCCGAGACAAGGGTTCGCACCTCTGTAACTCATACACGCATAATCCAGTCGACCGCCTCCGGGCTCCGAGACGTAGGGCTATTACTTCCTCCGAGAAGGGCCTGAACTCGTAAACCTTGCGTGCTTACAACTTCTCCACAGCTAAGATCCTGCCTCTCCATACGTACCCCCCTACATCACTGTCAGGCTTAGAACCACGACAGTTGGCGCCCACCGTGGGGCCGGTGTTTTAGCGTTTTGTTGGAGGAGTTGCGATCTTTTCCGACCCGAATCATCATGGTTTTCGACGGAGTTTTGGTGGAGGGCCGCGAGATCCGTCTCAGCGCGCTCACGTTCATCGCCGACGACTCCGCCTGGCTTCAGGAGGCTCCGCTCGACGTGGACGCACTCCCTGTCCGCGGGGCAACGCACTTTCGCGCGTGCGTCCGCGGGTTCTCCTGTGGCAACCGTCGACCCCTTACCGGTCGGCTCCTGTGCTGTCCTCCCTCCCCGTTTCCCGCCGGCGCAAGCGCTCCGGTCGGTCGAGACTTCAGCGGTGGGTGAGACACGCGGTGTCCCGTCAGTCGGCCATCCCTCAAGTCGCGGCTATCGAGCCCGACGAATCCCTCTACGGACTGTTTGATCTGTCGACTGGCTCCGCAGAGACCGCATCCGAGTGCGGCAGCAGCGATTCGGCGGCGGAGGTTCTGATGGCCGATGGACCACCCAGTCCTCCCGGTTTTCCCCGCACCGACGGAGGCACGGGCGGAGGCGACCCGTCGCGTCCCCATGAGGAATATCTTCCCGAGCCTCTCACGTCGCTGCAGAGGGAAGAACTTCGCCGCCGGAACATGGATGCACTGCACACTCCTATCATTGGAGAAACCCCCGAGGCTCGCGCCTTGGAGGACGCGCGCCTGGCAAATTTGGTCGAGCGTGCTCGACTGGAAAACCTCCAGCGAGCACTCAACGAGCGGGCGTGACAACGGGTTCCCGAATCCAGTCGACGTCAGCTTTTCCCGCCCCCGCAGGTATATCGAACTCTGATTCAGAATTTAGCAGCTGCAGCCCGCATAGCGGAGTCGATTCAGCCTTCCCAGTCGGAGGCTGGCAGAGGCTTGCTGCAGATCAGAGTATTGCTCCGGGCATCAGGAGATCAGAATTCCGCTGTTTCTCAGTCGCGGAACAGGATTCACAGCAGATCCGTTGCCGCGGACACAGTCCAGTCAGCTCACAGCCCGAGATCGCCCCCGAAGCGTGAGGGACGTGGGGACCGGCGTGACCAGTATGGGAACCATGAATAGTATGAACACTGAGTCGGTCGTGACGGTCGGCGTCGAGTGCCCACGCCTCCCCCGAGGAGCGGGTCATATTTGCCTCGCCAGCAGGATGACAGGCGCACTCATAGTGGTGGGCGAAGGGTTTCAGTCAACCCCAGAGGGCCAGGCTTTGATGCGAGATCCATTCTCGTCCAAGGTTTGGTCGAACGGAACAGGGATCACCGAGAAGGTCACGACAGAGATGCCCCTACCAACAGCAGAGTGCATGTATCGGGGCCAGAGTGCTTTAGTCGAGCCATCAGGGCCGCTGTGATTCCTCCCAACTTCAGGTTGGCGACTAGAGTCAGTAAGTTCACTGGCGAGTCCAAGCCCGATACTTGGCTTGAAGATTACTGAGTGGCCGTCCAGATCGGCGGTGGCAATGATGAAGTGGCCATGAAGCACCTGCCTCTCATGTTAGAGGGCTCGGCCAGAGCGTGGCTGAACCAGTTGGCGCCTAGCAGCATTTACACTTGGGAGGATCTCTCTCGAGTATTCGTCACCACATTCGAAGGCACGTGCAAGCGACCGGCAGGACTGACGGAACTGCGGTCTTGTGTACAGAAACCAAATGAAACTTTGAGGGATTACATCCAGAGGTGGATCACGTTACATCACTCGGTGGAGAATGAGCCTGACCACCAAGCGGTTTGTGCTTTCAAGGAGGGCGTCAAGTACAGAGAACTGAGCTTGAAATTCGGTCGAACCGGAGAGATGTCCCTGAATCGGATGATGGAGATTGCCACCAAGTACGCTAATGGTGAAGACGAGGATCGACTCTGGAGCGGCAAGCTGAAGTCAGTCGCCCAAGAAACCGGAGGGAATTCCAATCGGAAACAGAAGCGGAAAGCCGAGCCAGCTGCTCCCGGGGAAGCCTTGGCCGTAACTCAGGGAAAGTTTAAAGGGAAACCTAAAGGGCCTTGGAACCCCAAAAAGGTTAAAGACCAGGACGGAAATGATGTGTTGGACTTGCCATGTCTCGTCCACACGAAGAAAGATGAAGAGGGTAATTTCATTTACCCGAAACATACCACTCGACAGTGTCGACTCTTGATCCAACAGTTCCAGGGTAAGCAACCCAAGGGTAAGGAAAAGGAGTCGGACAAAGTCGAGGACAAAGAGGACAGTGACGACGGATACCCTCAAGTCAATTCCACCTTGGTGATTTTTGCTGGTGTTGAGAGCAAAAGTCGACTGAAAGTCATCAATCGAGAGATGAATATGGTTGCTCCGGCGACACCAAGTTATCTGAAATGGTCCCAGACTGCCATCACGTTCGACCAGTCCGATCACCCAACGCATATTGCCACCCCTGGGAGGCAAGCTCTAGTGGTCGACCCAGTGGTTGAAGGCACTCGACTGACAAAGTCCTAATGGATGGTGGCAGTGGTTTGAACATATTGTATGCAGAGACATTGAAAGGGATGGGCATTCCGATGTCCAGACTCAGCGCCAGCAACATGAGTTTCCATGGAGTCATTCCTGGGAAGAAGGCTGAATCACTCGGCCAGGTTGCCCTTGATATGGTTTTTGGTGATTCCAAGAATTACCGGAAAGAGAAGTTGACATTTGAAGTTGTAGACTTCCAGAGTGCCTATCACGCTATTTTGGGCAGGCCGGCTTATGCACGCTTCATGGCCCGACCGTGTTATGTGTATCTCAAATTGAAGATGCCTGGTCCCAAAGGTGTGATCACCATTACAGGCAATCGGAAGAAAGCAGAAGAGTGTTTTCAGAAAGGCTCAAAGATTGCTGATGCTCAGATGGCAGTGGTCGAGCTGCAAGAGTACCAGAAGACTGCTGATCCGAGTGAGTTACTACGAGCCAAGAAGCCTACTTTAGAATCAGCTTTTCAGTCGTCCAGTGAAACGAAGCCAGTTCAGATTCACCCGACCGATCCCAATGCTGCTCCGACTCACGTCTCAACGACGCTCGACTCCAAATAGGAAGAAGCGCTCATCCAGTTCCTCCGTGAGAACTGGGACATCTTCGCATGGAAGCCCTCTGACATGTCGGGTGTTCCCAGGGAGCTGGCTGAGCACCGCCTAAGAGTCGACTCAAAAGTAAAACCTGTCAAGGAACATCTCCGACGGTCCGCCGTCCAGAAGAGAAAGGCTATTGGTGAAGAGGTAGCTCGGCTTTTAGCGGCGGAGTTTATCCGAGAAA
The DNA here is from genome assembly GCF_003073215.2 of Triticum urartu. Classification (NCBI taxonomy): domain Eukaryota; kingdom Viridiplantae; phylum Streptophyta; class Magnoliopsida; order Poales; family Poaceae; genus Triticum; species Triticum urartu. The sequence goes on from NC_053028.1 coordinate 134,120,405, forward strand.
TCTACCACTCCGAGTGGCTCGCCAATGTTGTCATGGTTCCCAAGAAGGACAAGTCACTTCGCATGTGCATTGACTTTAAACATATCAATCGGGCCTGCCCGAAAGATCATTTTCCTCTCCCCGCATCGACCAGATAGTCGACTCGACTGCGGGATGTGAGCGACTGTCTTTTCTAGACGCCTATTCCGGGTACCATCAGATCCGTCTGTATGGACCTGATGAGATTAAAACAGCTTTCATCACCCCATTCGGGTGCTTCTTCTATGTTACCATGCCATTCGGCCTCAAGAATGCCAGAGCCACGTTCATGAGGATGATTCAGAAGTGTTTACTCACCCAAATCACTCGGAATGTGGAGGCATACATGGATGATATTGTGGTTAAGTCACGGAAGGGTTCCGACCTGCTGACTGACCTTGCTGAAACCTTTGCCAACCTCAGGAGGTATGATATCAAGCTCAATCCATCAAAGTGCACATTCGGAGTTCCAGGCGGAAAGCTACTCGGTTTTCTTGTTTCCGAACGGGGAATCGATGCCAATCCTGAAAAAATTGGTACTATACTCCGGATGAAGCGTCCTGTGCGTGTGCATGACGTCCAGAAGCTTACAGGTTGCTTGGCCGCTTTGAGTCGATTCATCTCTCGTCTCGGTGAAAAGGCATTGCCTCTTTACCGACTGATGAAGAAGTCTGACAAGTTCGAGTGGACTCCAGAAGCAGATGCAGCATTTGCAGAGCTCAAAGCTCTGCTCTCCACCCAGCCGGTGCTTGCTGCCCCAATCAGCAAGGAGCCTTTACTGCTTTACATTGCAGCCACAGGACAAGTTGTCAGTACAGTACTTACGGTCGAGCGGGAAGAAGAAGGAAAGGCCTTCAAAGTTCAGCGCCCAGTATATTATATTTCTGAAGTCTTGACCCCATCGAAGCAAAGATACCCTCATTATCAGAAGCTCGTATATGGGATTTACATGACTACAAAGAAAGTTGTCCACTACTTCTCTGATCATTCCATTACAGTCGTCAGCGACGCTCCGTTGTCAGAGAACTTGCACAACAGAGATGCAACTGGTCGAGTGGCCAAATGGGCGATTGAACTCCTTCCCCTAGATATCAAGTTTGAGGCAAAGAAAGCTATCAAGTCCCAAGCAATTGCAGATTTCGTCGCCGAGTGGATTGAACAGCAACTTCCGACTCAAGTTCACTCGGAGCACTGGACCATGTTCTTCGATGGATCTAAGATGCTGAATGGTTCCGGTGCTGGGGTAGTATTGGTTTCCCCCCGACGAGATAAGCTCAGATATGTTCTCCAGATTCACTTCGATTCCTCCAATAATGAAGCAGAATATGAAGCACTTTTGTATGGGTTGCGCATGGCCATTTCACTCGGCATCCGTCGCCTCATGGTCTATGGCGACTCAGATTTGGTGGTTAATCAGGTGATGAAGGAGTGGGATGTCAGAAGTCCAGCTATGACCGGTTATTGTAATGCAGTAAGAAAGTTAGAGAAGAAATTCGAGGGGTTAGAGCTTCATCACATCCCCCGACTAAAAAATCAAGCAGCTGATGATTTGGCAAAGATAGGCTTCAAGAGAGAAGCCATCCCCAGCAATGTGTTTTTGGAACACATCCACTCGCCGTCAGTCCAAGAAGATCCTTTTACAGATGAAGTCCCACAGCCAAAGAGTGCCACGGATCCGACTGAAGTCGAAACCAGCGGTGGTCGACCTAATCATGGAAGTCTTGGCAATCATCCCCGACTGGACGATACCGTACATCGCGTATATCCTGAGAAAGGAACTCCCGGATGATGAGGAAGAGGCTCGACAGATCGTCCGTCGATCCAAGGCCTTCACAGTCATAAAGGGACAGTTGTATAGAGAAAGCGCGACTGGAGTCGGCCAGAAGTGTATAACACCAGAAGAAGGTCAGATAATCCTTGATGAGATCCACTCGGGGACCTGTGGTCACCATGCGTCCTCTCGGACCATTGTGGCTAAAGCATACCGAGCGGGTTTTTACTGGCCAAGAGCAAATGAAATGGCAAAAGAGATAGTCGACAAGTGTGAAGGGTGCCAGTTCTACTCCAACATGTCGCACAAACCCGCATCAGCCCTGAAGACCATTCCACTCATCTGGCCCTTCACTGTTTGGGGGTTGGATATGGTTGGTCCATTGAGAACAGACAGGAGCGGTTTCACACATGTGCTTGTGGCAGTCGACAAGTTTACCAAATGGACTGAAGCCAAGCCTATCAAGAATCTTGATGCTTGCACTACCATCAGTTTCGTCAGGGAGTTAACATTCAGATATGGGGTCCCGCATAGCATCATCACTGACAATGGGTCAAACTTTGATTCAGACAAGTTCAGAGCTTTTTGCGCCTCTCAAGGCACACGAGTCGACTACGCATCGGTCGCCAAGAATTACCGGAAAGAGAAGTTGACATTTGAAGTTGTAGACTTCTAGAGTGCCTATCACGCTATTTTGGGCAGGCCGGCTTATGCACGCTTCATGGCCCGACCGTGTTATGTGTATCTCAAATTGAAGATGCCTGGTCCCAAAGGTGTGATCACCATTACATGCAATTGGAAGAAAGCAGAAGAGTGTTTTCAGAAAGGCTCAAAGATTGCTGATGCTCAGATGGCAGTGGTCGAGCTGCAAGAGTACCAGAAGACTGCTGATCCGAGTGAGTTACTACGAGCCAAGAAGCCTGCTTCAAAATCAGCTTTTCAGTCATCTGGTGAAATGAAGCCAATTCAGATTCACCCGACCGATCCTAATGCTGCTCCGACTCTACGCATCGGTCGCCCACCCCCAGTCGAATGGGCAAGCAGAAAGGGCAAATGGTCTGATTCTCAAAGGACTAAAACTTCGGCTGATGCGTGATCTCAAGCACGCAGCAGGTGCATGGGTCGACGAGCTTCCGTCAGTTCTGTGGGGATTGAGGACCACCCCGAATAGGTCGACTGGAAGAACCCCGTTCTTTCTGGTTTACGGAGCGGAAGCAGTCCTGCCGAGTGATCTACTTCACAATGCACCCCGAGTCGAGCTTTACTCCGAAGATGAAGCAGAACAAGCCCGGCAAGACGCAGTCGACCTCCTGGAAGAAGAAAGAGAAGTGGCTATGATCCGATCGACCATTTATCAGCAAGACTTACGTCGGTTCCATGCTAGAAATGTGAAGAGTCGAGCCTTCCAAGAAGGAGATTTGGTCCTCTGAGTGGATCAACAGAAACCACACAAGCCCGCTCCTACTTGAGAAGGCCCCTTCATCGTCACCAAAGTCCTCCATAATGGAGCGTATCATCTTTACAATGTCGATCGCCAGATCGATGAGCCACGAGCCTGGAATGCGGAGCTACTCCGCCCCTTTTATACCTAAATTCTCACTCGGATGAGATGTAATAAGAAAAACTCATGTAGTTTATTTATCAAAGACAAGAGCATTATAATTTTTCCAGTGATTATTATTGTTTTTTGTTTGCGTAAGAAATCCCCCAGTGAGTGGCTTAGCTGCGAATCCGCTTCGCCTAAGTTTGTAAAAACAGTTTCCTACCGAGTGGTGAGCCAGCCTCCCACTCGGGGGGCTTAGCTGCGAATCCGTTTTGCCTAAGTTTGAAAAAAATCCTACCGAGTGGCGAGCCAGCCTCCCACTCGGGGGCTTAGCTGCGAATCCGTTTCGCCTAAGTTTGAAAAAATCCTACCGAGTGGAGAGCAATCCTCCCACTCGGGGGCTTAGCTGCAGTCCAGCACTCGCCTAAGTTCTCCCACTTAGAGACTTAGCTGCAGTCAGGCACTCGCCTAAGTTTGAAAAAATCCTACCGAGTGGAGAGCAATCCTCCCACTCGGGGGCTTAGCTGCAGTCCAGTACTCGTCTAAGTTCTCCCACTCAGAGACTTAGCTGCAGTCAGGCACTCGCCTAAATTTGAAAAATCCTACCGAGTGGAGAGCAATCCTCCCACTCGGGGGCTTAGCTGCAGTCCAGTACTCGCCTAAGTTCTTCCACCTAGAGACTTAGCTGCAGTCAGGCACTCGCCTAAGTTTGAAAAAACCCTACCGAGTGGAGAGCAATCCTCCCACTCGGGGGCTTAGCTGCAGTCCAGTACTCGCCTAAGTTCTCCCACCTAGAGACTTAGCTACAGTCAGGCACTCGCCTAAGTTTGAAAAAACCCTACCGAGTGGAGAGCAATCCTCCCACTCGGGGGCTTAGCTGCAGTCCAGTACTCGCCTAAGTTCTCCCAAACACATCTCAATCCTCAAGGACGACGAGGGGCAGGTCGACTGTCACCTTCTCCTAGAGAGCTTCGCCACAAATACAATGCGCGATTCATCCCGCTCTACAGTAACGAAGTACGGGTCGACTGCCCCCCCCCCACCCTTCTCCTGGAGAACTTCGCCACAAATACAATGTGCGCTCCGTCCCACTCTGCAGTAACAGGGTGTGGGTCAACCGCCGCCCGCCCCTGGGGAGCTTCGCCACAAATACAAGGCATGGGTCGACTACTTCCCCCTCCTTCGGAGCTGTGCTGCGAATACAGAAAGTTGTCTCGAATAAAGGTTGGGTTCACTAAGCAGGAGATTCATAAAGATATTCAACGGTAAACCAAGTTCAGATAAAATCCTAAAGGTTCTGGATCACAAATCGAGGTACTCGGGCATGCGACCCGAAAAAGTTTAACGGTTACAAAAACCACTCGGCATTCCGAGGCAAATTTAAGGTGGGACATAAGAGTTTGTTCACTCTGCGGGAGGAGGGCTGGCAGGCTCGATGAACTCATCCAGGTCGACGCCGTCGGCTATCCGAGTGGCTGCAGCGATGAAAGTCTCCATAAAGGTTCGGAAGTCATGCTTCTGGGTGTTGGCGACCTTGATTGCTGCCAGCTTGTCTTGTCGCACCTCCTTGCAGTGGACACGAACCAAGGACAGAGCCACATCAGCGCCGCATCGAGCAGAAGACTTCTTCCACTCCTGCACTCGGTCAGGGATTCTGTTAAGACGAGTCATCAGAGACTCGAGATCATTTTGGAGCGTAGCCTCTGGCCAAAGTGCCGGGTCGATCCGTGACATGGCGACCTTCAGTCGAGCCAAGTAGTCCACGGCACCGTCAATGCGAGATTCCAGTCGGAGCAAATTCATGGCAGCTTCATCTTTCACGGGAGAGTTGATTGGATCCAAACCTGGTTCGATCCGCCCAGTCTCCTTTTCAAAGTTCTGGCAAAACTCTGCATTCACAATCCAAGGATAAGTCAATTTTCATACACTGAGTCGACACAAAAAAAAATCAGTCGAAACTAAATGTGCACCTTCAAGCTTGATATACAACTTCTTAGCAAGGCTCCTCAAATAGCTCTCCAGATCGTCCCTCCTGCGAGCAATGCCTTCCATCTTTTCGTTCAGGTTGAGGTTATCCTTCTTCCAGCGTGTACACTCCCCGTTGGCTTCATTCAGAGCGGTCTTCAGCCTGGTATTCTCTTCTTCTAACTGGCCGACCGAAGCCAGCTTCTGTTCGGCCAGAGCGGTCTTGTCGTCAGCCTCCTTACGGGCAGCAGCCAAGTCCTGATCCTTTTTCGCCAGAGCTTCTCTCAGTTTTTCTGCAAAGAAATGATGATTGATTCGGAAATAGCAGAAGGGTACTCAAGCCTAAAACTAACCAGTCGACAAAATAGTCTTACCTGCGGCGCCGTCTCTGGCCTTTTGCAGCTCTGTCCTGGCCAGCTCCAGATCAAGGTTCAGTTGAATCTGCTGCTTCTCCAAGTCAGCAAAGCGAGCTCCAAGATCGCAAGATTTCTGAAGTCAAAGGGGAGAAGTTATTTTACAGCGAAAAACAACAAAGGCAATAAATACTAAGACTACGGTCAACTGCCAGCAGTCCACCATAGCCTCGGGGACTACACCCAGTGGGTGCACTTAGCGTGCCCCCACCGGTTCTGACCCCACTCGACCGGCCCGCCGAAGTCGAGTCCAAAAAAAAGAGAGAAAGAACTCAGACTACAGTCGACTGCCAGCAGTCCACCGTAGTCTCGGGGACTACACCCAGTGGGTGCACTCAGCGTGCCCCCACCGGTTCTGATCCCACTCGACCAGATCGAGTGGAAGAGACAAACTATACATTCGACAAAATACTAAGACTACAGTCGACTGCCAGCAGTCCACCGTAGTCTCGGGGACTACACCCAGTGGGTGCACTCAGCGTGCCCCCACTAGTCCAAGAATTCAATCGACGCACCCAGTGGGTGTGCAGATGCAAAGATTTTCGGAAAGACTCTTCAGGTAGCATATCCTAACAGAACAAGTGGCAACCAACTAACCTGAACGTTGCTCTGGAGGGCCGAGCAGGCATCATAGGTGGCTTGGCTGGCGTCCCGCACCGCCTTCATCTTCTCCATCATAATGCCCGCTTGACGAATGGCTTCCCTAGAAGCATTCACCTCGTCCTCCGGGACACGATGGGTCGCAAAAATTGAAGGCGGGTCGACAGGGGCCTGAGCAGTTGATGAAGAAGGCAAAGCACTCGACAGGGGCTCAGCGAAGGTAACAGGACCCCGATTGACGTCGCCAGTGTCCTGAACAACTGGTTCCGCCCTCGGCGTCGTCTGTAGCGCCCCGCTTGCAGGAGCTCGCCTGTTCTTCCTCGTCAAAGGCCTCTCGGGCTCTCCTTCATCATCAGGGAGGTCAATAATGTTGGGAGCGGTGCAAGGTTCAAATTGCCAAAAGCACGTCACCCAGTGATGCACGATACAGTTGAATCGACCAAAAAAAATAGTATGGCAGAAATCATACCCGGATTAGAAGTGACCGCATCCTCCATCGCCTCATCATCATCCCTGTAAGCTGAGGTTCCGAAAGTGGCAGCGCTAACAATTCCAAAGTTCGTCCAGTTAAAACAAGAAAAACAAACAGCGCGGAGCGTCGAGTGAATACAAGGAGAGACACTCACGCGGAGGTGACAGGGATATCGATCTTGATCTTTGGCAGCGCCTTCCGAGTCTTCGGCTCTGCAACTTTGGGGTGCTTTGGCGCCTTCCCAGTCGGGGTTGGTGAAGAGATCCGAGGGCGCTTCGAAGACTGACCAGCCGGAGCAGTTGCCTTGTCGCGAGCACTCGGCCGTTCTTGGTCAAGCTTGGATCGCCTCTCCCTGCGAGGAGGCGACTCGACTTCTTCTCCAGCGCTTGAGTCGTCGCTCCCTCTGTCCCCTTCACCATCGGAAGCCCCCTCGCCGCTTTCGCCGCCACTCGCCTCGCCTTCCAGAGCTTGCTCTTGCTCCCCGTTGGGCATGGAATACATTTCAATAATGGCCTGAAAGAAAGTAGGGAGAACAAAGTCAGTCGACGCAATACAGATGGCTGCGCGAGTGAACTCAGATTACAAGCAAAAACTCAGAATTAGACCTGCTCGGGTGCATGGGACTGGTCGAATGGAGGGACTCTCCTGGCTCCCCTGGGATTGTCCTTATTCCCGGTAATGCCAGACAGCCACTTCTCCAGCGTGTCGTCATCGACCTCCTCTGGGTGGATCCGAGTGGAGTCTTCAAGACCCGAATACATCCACATCGGATGGTGTCGGGCTTGGAGAGGCTGGATGCGCCGCTGAAGGAAGACCTCCAAGAGATCCATACCAGTGACCCCGTCGCGAATAAGCTGGACCACTCGGTCGACCAGCACCTGCATGTGCTCCTTCTCCTCCGGGAGCACCTTCAAAGGGGAGGGTTTTTCCACTCGGTCCATGGTAAAAGGAGGGAGGCCAGTCGATTGCCCTGGCGTCGACTGGTCTTTGCAGTAGAACCAAGTCGACTGCCATCCTCGAACTGAATCGGGGAGAATCATGGCCGAAAAGGAGCTTTTTCCCCTCGTCTGGATGTCAAGACCCCCACACATCTGGATCACTTGGGTCCTCTCGTCACTCGTATTAGCCCTTTTCACTGTCTGGGAGCGACAAGTGAAGATATGCTTGAAAAGACCCCAGTGAGGTCAACAACCCAAGAAGTTCTCACACAAGGAAATGAACGCGGCAAGATAAACGATTGAGTTAGGGGTAAAATGGTGGAGTTGAGCCCCAAATAAGTTCAGAAACCCTACGAAGAAAGGATGAGGAGGCAAGGAAAACCCACGGTCGACGTGGGTGGCAAGAAGAACGCGCTCACCCTCCCGAGGTTGCGGCTCGGATTCCTTCCCCGGAAGCCACGTCGCGTCGTAGGGGATCAGCCCCCCTTCGGCCAAGTCGTCGAGGTCGTCTTGGCAGATCCTCGAGTGGATCCAGTCGCCCTGGATCCAGCCCTTCGGCAGGCCAGACCGCGAGGAAGATCCGCCCCGGCTGGTCGCCTTCCCCTTCGACTTCGCCGTCGCCTTCTTGGCCCGCTCCAGAGCCGCTGTCTTCTCCCTCCCCATTGTCGCCGGCGAGGCGCGTGCGGTGCGGTGGTGTTAGGGCGAGAGCGAGCGCGGCGGAGGGATGTGAGGGAGAGAAGAGGTAATGGGATGCACTGCTCGGGGGACTCCGGTCCAGTTGCTTTATATCAGGCCGCTCCCGAGTGGCTGACGGGTAGGCCCAGGCGGCCCTGTCAAATCCCGCGACGACCGCACGAGCGATACGTGGCGAAAAAGGTGGCGCGGGGATCGAGGCGGCTCCGCTCTATCTCGTCCGATTACTGTGGCCTCCCCCGTCCCGCCCGCTTCCCAAAATTCGGATCCCGCTAAATCCGCGGGCAGCGAATAACTTGTCAGACCAAGGATCTCCTCCACACCATCACTCGGAGCCTTACAAGTAAAGAAACCCACTCGACGAGGAATTAAGAATGGATCAAGGCAACTGGAAAGAAAGTTGCTGCCATCACTCAGGCCCGTTGATCTGAAACTAGATATGCTCACGACATGAAAAACGAGTCAGAGAAGCTCTCAAATCCTTCCTCATTCAAACCTCGATCCATTCGGGGGCTAATGATGAAGCTATGTACCTAGGGTAGGGTCATGGACCTGTCCTACCTACCCTATCCGAGGACATCTCTAGAAGAAATCACATTTCAATCGACTTGAAGGTGTTCCACTCGACAGACTCGAAGACACTCGACCAAGATCCAACCACTCGATGGCCAGGAGACCTAAAGTCACTCCGCACGCTAACGGTCGGTCATTAAATAGCTTTTTATGGTCATCATAGCACTTTATTACTAGCGTTACCAGTAACGCCTCACCTTAATGAACATTGAACCCTTGGTAACGTGGGCTGGCCGGGGGCCTGGCGCACTCTATATAAGCCATCCCCCCTCCGAGACAAGGGTTCGCACCTCTGTAACTCATACACGCATAATCCAGTCGACCGCCTCCGGGCTCCGAGACGTAGGGCTATTACTTCCTCCGAGAAGGGCCTGAACTCGTAAACCTTGCGTGCTTACAACTTCTCCATAGCTAAGATCCCGCCTCTCCATACGTACCCCCCTACATCACTGTCAGGCTTAGAACCACGACACCTGGTGCAGGGGGATGTATAGCTGGTCGCGCTTGACAAGCCGACCTCGTGGTCGTGCTTGCCACGCTTGCTAAAGAGGCCCATGGCGCCGTCGTCGTCTAGGATTCATATCGAACGGCGGGGGAGGGAGGGGTGGCAAGCTCTAGATGTGGACTAGTGTGGAGAGAAGTGGATGAGGGTGCCAGCGCACGCTTGCATTTCAAATGGACGTGCGTGGACGGTTTCTATAGATGACGTGCGGGCCCGAACGCCCGTGTACCATTTAATAGGACCAGCCTTGCTGGTTGGGCGGCCAACATGTGTCGTGTTCGTGTGGATGCAAATATGGCTCAAATTTAGACTAGAAATGCGTCCAGATTAAAATTGAGCGAATGTAAATTTGGGATGCGTTGGCCATGGGCCCTCCTGTCTATTCGATTTAACCTAAACATACACGCACGGACCAAATGGGTTGCAGCAGCTCATAGTACTCCTTCCGTTCTAAATTCTCGTCGCAGAAATAGATATATATCTAAAATTAAAATACATCTAGATATATCCATACCTGCGACGAGTAATTCGAAACGGAGGAAGTATATAATTACAAAGGAATCGCAACGCAAGCAAAAGCAGACGCACCCTCGCCATGGCGACCTTTTGGCCTCTCCTGCTAGCCCGCTTTCACCTATTCTTGCTGCTCAAAAAAAAAAGTCGCTTCCTGCCTCGCGATTGCGTTTTACAGCTCCTCTCTACTCTTCGGGTTCTTGTGCTGACCGAGCCTTGAGCTGTGATATTCGATCTATGCCCTGCAGAACGCTGTTTGTTGACTGTGTGAGTCTTCACAATCAAGCTACGCACGCAGCAGGCACCAGTTTTTTTTTTTTTTTTTTTTTGCAGGTACCAGCTGTTGTGCGGCAAGCATCATGAAGTCACCTTGCTCCATGCCCGGTGAATTAATCTCACTAGGAGTGGTAATTACGCATCTGCGTTCTACTCTACTCCCGCGCAGTTCAACTCGTCTAGATGGCGAACTGTCTGGGGGGACTACACTACACTGCATTCTGTGCTCTCCGGATCCGAGAGTAGACACGGGCTGGGCTCCCCACAGTAGAAGAGACGCATATCATTGCCGAACCGAACGTGACCTTCGCCAGAAAGTGCCCCACCCATCGGTAAATAGTGTTTCAAACTAGATAACAGGGCCCACAAACCTCAACCTCATGTGCAGGAAGCATGGTCCAGGTTTAACATGTCGATTGCCGAGGCGAAGAGCCAGGCCCGTTGCAAGCCAGAATTAACAGGCCAGACTGCCACATCTCCTCACATTTGACCTGAAATTGGGCGTGGTGGCAGTGTGTGCATGGCCGTCGCATCGATCCAGCCGGAGTACGGTACAATATTGCGACACGGATCGCAAATCCGACTTGCCTTAATTAACGTTATCTGGCCTGCAGATCCAGCGGATAACTGCGGCGTCCCATCCGCCTCTTCGTCGATGCCCCCACGGCGTCACGTGCATCGCTAGCAGCAGACTGCTAAATACCTCGGACATGCCACTACGCCGGCCTCGGCAAGGACGCGCGCTGCAAGCATATGCTGAAGGGAACGCGTTGAAATGTCAAACACAGTCCACGTCGATGGCACGCACGCATGCGATCCGATTGTAAGTAGCTTTGTAAGCAGCACGTGGAGCTGCGGCTGGCTCGCCACGTAGCAAGTAGCGGCGCCACGGATGATAGATCTACTACTCCCTCCATTCCACAATATAGCGTTTCCTCTATTCCCGTGCTTCAATTTTGACCGTAAATTTAACTACCAAGACCGATTACGGCGGGAGCAAAAGTTATATCAGTGAATTCGTATTCGAAAGAAGTTTTTAATTATGTAACTTTTTCTCCTGCCGCAGTCGGTCTCGTTCGTTAAATTTATGGTTAAAGTTCGACTTTGAAAAACGTGAGCATACTATATTTTTAAACGGAGGGAGTACAAGAGAGTACAGTGGGCTTTACGAGCCAGCTCGGGATGAGCGGAGAAAGGGGCGCCGCGATGGGCACGGCACGGCACCGCACCGCCACGCGCGTCGGGTGCGGGTGGTGTGATAAACTAGGCGCCGCGGCATGATATCGTTTGGAGATCGGTGCGTCCGGATCATATTTTTTTGCGTGGGAGCGGGAGGCGGGGCCTGTCTTCCCCTGCTGCTCGCTGCGCGAAGCAAGCCAAGCCACCACGCGGTCCCGTTCTTGATCGAGCACACACAGCCGGACACTGTGTCTGCACCGTCGCACGCAGCGAAGGGAAGCAGAACAAGAGCCAGAGTCACTGTAGGGCAGTACTACCCGATTCTACCGGCATTCGCTTCACGGGGAAGTGAAAATGGACAAAAGGACGACCCCGACGCGCATATGATTGCGCCCTCTTGGCCGTACCTGGGCGGCGAGGCTTTCTGCCGGACCGTTCGTGGCTCGCACCGGCGCCAGCTGCATGGAACCCATCTGTAGGCTCTAGGCCGCGAGAGCGAGACACGTCGAGCAGACCGGGGGACCCGGGCGGCGCTCATCGTGTCGCGGTCTCGGCCGTGGGCGATGCGGGCAGCCCGGGGCCACGGACGGATGGTGTCGCGCCACATGCACGCACCGAGCATCAGGCCACGCGGATGGATGCCTGTTGGAACGGGAAGGAGCAAAGTGATTTGCACACTGTGTTAGCGCAGAAGCAACGTGCTACGGCGCCGACTCAGACTCGACTGTTGAAACTGGGCGGGGCCTGATCTGTCCTCCACCTTGGGCTCTCGTCTCAGGCTCCAAAAGCGACGCCGGACCCGGAATCGTATCGCCTTCTTCTGTTGCGGCTTCTTTTCTTTCCCGTGCGTACGTGTTCGGCTGCCGGCGGGTGCATGGCATGGCATCGGCTTGTGCCTGGGCGGCCCCACGCCGGCCTCTTTCGGCTCGGGTCGCGCCGCGGCGGTAGCCAGGACGGGCAACGGCTACATTTCGAAGGCGTCGGCCGTTTTGACTCTCTCTCAAAAAACAAAAATGGCGTCGGCCGTGGCACGGCGCTGTTGCGTGCGTGGGAACTGGTGCACGAGTTTTTTTTTTTGAAGCATAACTGGTGTGCACGAGAAGTTTGCGCGGAAGAACGCCGAGAAACGAGGAATTTTAACCAGTCGTGACGCGATTCGTGAGGAACGGAGGAGCGGATGTGTGGGAACGTAGGATAAGGTCAACTCCAACCGTCGATACAGACGTCCGTTCTATCCGAATTTTATCCGTTTAGATAGGGCAATGGATGACGTCTGGTTGTTTTCCTCAATGCGACGCACGGCCGCATCTGGTCCTTCCACCTGGAAATTTTTTTAAATAAAATTTTGCCACTACGGCCGTAGTTCATGTCGGCAACCGGCAAACATATGCCAGCCTGCAAAAAGATTAACCACCAAGGTTTCGTGATGGCAACAAATATATCACCCGGCACACTGGCCAGCCTTCAAAATGAGCAACCCCCCAAATTCTCTTGTCGGCGACAAAGACACGCCTAGCACACTAGTCAGCCTTCAAAATGAACAACCCCCCAAGTTCTCTCGCCGACAACAAAGCCCGCGGCCAGCACACTTGCCAGCCTCCGAAAAGGCCATAGTCCAAGACCGAGCCCCCCCTAGTTCATGCCCTACTGGTCGAACATCTCCTTCCGCCGGTTCGCGAATCAACTTCTTCTCTTTGGGGACATGTTGGGCAAGTCAACGCTCATGATTGCTAGCGACACCTCTTTTGCTTTGGTGTAGGCATTGGTGGCCTCAATCGCGAGCTTCTTCGATTGGGCGGCCTCCTCCATGTTGAGGTTCCTCCTCTTGCCAGCCTCTGAAGGAAATATGCCCTGAAGGAAATATGCCCTAGAAGCAATAATAAAGTTATTATTTATTTCCTTATATCATGATAAATGTTTATTATTCATGCTAGAATTGTATTAACCGGAAACATAATACATGTGTGAATACATAGACAAACAGAGTGTCACTAGTATGCCTCTACTTGACTAGCTCGTTAATCGAAGATGATTATGTTTCCTAACCATAAACAAAAAGAGTTGTTATTTGATTAACGGGATCACATCATTAGGAGAATGATGTGATTGACATGACCCATTCCATTAGTTTAGCACCCGATCGTTTAGTATGTTGCTATTGCTTTCTTCATGACTTATACATGTTCCTATGACTATGAGATTATGCAACTCCCGTTTGCCGGAGGAACACTTTGTGTGCTACCAAACGTCACAACGTAACTGGGTGATTATAAAGGAGCTCTACAGGTGTCTCCAAAGGTAGATGTTGGGTTGGCGTATTTCGAGATTAGGATTTGTCACTCCGATTGTCGGAGAGGTATCTCTGCCCCTCTCGGTAATGCACATCACATAAGCCTTGCAAGCATTGCAACTAATGAAGTTAGTTGTGAGATGATGTATTACGAACGAGTAAAGAGACTTGCCGGTAACGAGATTGAACTAGGTATTGAGATACCGACGATCGAACCTCGGGCAAGTAACATACCGATGACAAAGGAAACAACGTATGTTGTTATGTGTCTGACCGATAAAGATCTTCGTAGAATATGTAGGAACCAATATGAGCATCCAGGTTCCGCTATTGGTTATTGACCGGACACGTGTCTCGGTCATGTCTACATTGTTCTCGAACCGTAGGGTCCGCACGCTTAAGGTTTCGATGACAGTTATATTATGAGTTTATGAGTTTTGATGTACCGAAGGAGTTCGGAGTCCCGGATGGATCGGGGACATGACGAGGAGTCTCGAAATGGTCGAGACATAAAGATTGATATATTGGAAGCCTATATTTGGATATCGGAAGTGTTCCGGGTGAAATCGGGATTTTACCGGAGTACCGGGAGGTTACCGGAACCCCCCGGGAGGTATATGGGCCTTAGTGGGCCTTAGTGGAAGAGAGGAGAGGTGGCCAGGGCTGGGCCGCGCGCCCTCCCCCCTAGTCCGAATAGGACAAGGAGAGGGGGCCGGCGCCCCCCTTCCTTCTCTCTCTCCTCTTTCCCCCCTCCCGAATCCTATTCCAACTAGGAAAGGGGGGAATCCTACTCCCGGAGGGAGTAGGACTCCTCCTGGCGCGCCCTCTCCTGGCCGGCCGCACCCCCCCTTTGATCCTTTATATACGGAGGCAGGGGCACCCCTAGACACACAAGTTGATCCACGTGATCATATTCTTAGCCGTGTGCGGTGCCCCCTTCCACCATAAGCCTCGATAATATTGTAGCGGTGCTTAGGCGAAGCCCTGCGACGGTAGTACATCAAGATCGTCACCACGCCGTCGTGCTGACGGAACTCTTCCCCGACACTTTGCTGGATCGGAGTCCGGGGATCGTCATCGAGCTGAACGTGTGCTAGAACTCAGAGGTGCCGTAGTTTCGGTGCTTGATCGGTCGGGCCGTGAAGACGTACGACTACATCAACCTTGAACGCTTCCGTTGTCGATCTACAAGGGTACGTAGATCACACTTCTCCCCTCTCGTTGCTATGCATCACCATGATCTTGCGTGTGCGTAGGAAATTTTTTGAAATTACTACGTTCCCACAGTGGCATCCGAGCCTAGGTTTTATGTGTTGATGTTATTTGCACGAGTAGAACACAAGTGAGTTATGTGGCGATATAAGTCATACTGCTTACCAGCATGTCATACTTTGGTTCGGCGGTATTGTTGGACGAAGCGGCCCGGACCGACATTACGCGTACGCTTACGCGAGACCGGTTCTCCCGACGTGCTTTGCACATAGGTGGCTAGCGGGTGACAGTTTCTCCAACTTTAGTTGAACCGAGTGTGGCTACGCCCGGTCCTTGCGAAGGTTAAAAGCAACACCAACTTGACAAACTATCGTTGTGGTTTTGATGCGTAGGTAAGATTGGTTCTTGCTTAAGCCCGTAGCAGCCACGTAAAACTTGCAACAACAAAGTAGAGGACGTCTAACTTGTTTTTGCAGGGCATGTTGTGATGTGATATGGTCAAGACATGATGCAAATTTTATTGTATGAGATGATCATGTTTTGTAACCGAATTATCGGCAACTGGCAAGAGCCAAATGGTTGTCGCTTTATTGTATGCAATGCAATCACGCTGTAATGCTTTACTTTATCACTAAGCGATAGCGATAGTCGTGGAAGCATAAGATTGGCGAGACAACAACGATGCTACGATGGAGATCAAGGTGTCGCACCGGTGACGATGGTGATCACGACGGTGCTTTGAAGATGGAGATCACAAGCACAAGATGATGATGGCCATATCATATCACTTATATTGATTGCATGTGATGTTTATCTTTTATGCATCTTATCTTGCTTTGATTGACGGTAGCATTATAAGATGATCTCTCACTAATTATCAAGAAGTGTTCTCCCTGAGTATGCACTGTTGCGAAAGTTCTTCGTGCTGAGACACCACGTGATGATCGGGTGTGATAGGCTCTACGTTCAAATACAACAGGTGCAAAACAGTTGCACACGCAGAATACTCAGGTTATACTTGACGAGCCAAGCATATACAGATATGGCCTCGGAACACGGAGACCGAAAGGTCGAGCGTGAATCATATAGTAGATATGATCAACATAGCGATGTTCACCAATGAAACTACTCCATCTCACGTGATGATCGGACATGGTTTAGTTGATTTGGATCACGTGATCACTTAGAGGATTAGAGGGATGTCTATCTAAGTGGGAGTTCTTAAGTAATATGATTAATTGAACTTTAATTTATCATGAACTTAGTCCTGGTAGTATTAGCATATCTATGTTGTAGATCAATAGCTCGCGTTGTTGCTTTCATATGTTTATTTTGATATGTTCCTAGAGAAAATTGTGTTGAAAGATGTTAGTAGCAATGATGCGGATTGGATCGTGATCTGAGGTTTATCCTCATTGCTGCGCAGAAGAATTATGTCCTTGATGAACCGCTAGGTGACGGACCTATTGCAGGAGCAGATACAGACGTTATGAACGTTTGGTTAGCTCAATATGATGACTACTTGATAGTTTAGTGCACCATGCTTAATGGCTTAGAATCGGGACTTCAAAGACGTTTTGAACGTCATGGAGCATATGAGATGTTCCAGGAGTTGAAGTTAATATTTCAAGTAAATACCCGAGTTGAGAGATATGAAGTCTTCAACAATTGATTGGAGACGTGTCTCGGTCATGTCTACATTGTTCTCGAACCCGTAGGGTCCGCACGCTTAACGTTTCGATGACAGTTTCATTATGAGTTTATATATTTTGATGTACTGAAGGAGTTTGGAGTCCCGGATGGGATCGGGGACATGACGAGGAGTCTTGAAATGGTCGAGACATAAAGATTGATATATTGGAAGCCTACATTTGGATATCGGAAGTGTTTCGGGTGAAATCGGGATTTTACCGGAGTACCGGGAGGTTACCGGAACCCCCCGGGAGGTATATGGGCCTTAATGGGCCTTAGTGGAAGGAGAGGAGAGGAGGCAAGGGCAGGGCGCGCCCCCCCCCCCCCAAGTCCGAATAGGACAAGGGGAGGGGGGCCGGCCCCCCCCCTTTCCTTCCTCCCTCCTTCCTCTTCCCCCCCTCCCCTAATCCAACTAGGAAAAGGGGGGAGTCCTACTCCCGGTGGGAGTAGGACTCCTCCTGGCGCGCCACCCTCCTTGGCCGGCCGCACCTCCACTCCTTTATATACGGGGGCAGGGGGCACCCCAGAGACACACAAGTTGATCCATATGATCATTCTTAGCCGTGTGCGGTGCCCCCTTCCACCATAATCCTCGATAATATTGTAGCGGTGCTTAGGCGAAGCCCTGCGACGGTAGAACATCAAGATCGTCACCACGCCGTCGTGCTGACGGAACTCTTCCCCAACACTTTGCTGGATCGGAGTCCGGGGATCGTCATCGAGCTGAACGTGTGCTAGAACTCAGAGGTGCCGTAGTTTCGGTGCTTGATCGGTCGGGCCGTGAAGACGTACGACTACATTAACCGCGTTGTGCTAACGCTTCCGTTTCGATCTACGAGGGTACGTAGACACATTCTCCCCTCTCGTTGTTGTGCATCACCATGATCTTGCATGTGCGTAGGAAATTTTTGAAATTACTACGTTACCCAACAGTGGCATCCGAGCCTAGGTTTTATGTGTTTATGTTATTTGCACGAGTAGAACACAAGTGAGTTGTGGGCGATATAAGTCATACTGCTTACCAGCATGTCATACTTTGGTTCGGCGGTATTGTTGGACGAAGCGGCCCGGACCGACATTACGCGTACGCTTACGCGAGACCGGTTCTCCCGACGTGCTTTGCACAAAGGTGGCTAGCGGGTGACAGTTTCTCCAACTTTAGTTGAACCGAGTGTGGCTACGCCTGGTCCTTGCGAAGGTTAAAACAGCACCAACTTGACAAACTATCGTTGTGGTTTTGATGCGTATGTAAGATTGGTTCTTGCTTAAGCCCGTAGCAGCCACGTAAAACTTGCAACAACAAAGTAGAGGACGTCTAACTTGTTTTTGCAGGGCATGTTGCGATGTGATATGGTCAAGACATGATGCTAAATTTTATTGTATGAGATGATCATGTTTTGTAACCGAGTTATCGGCAACTGGCAGGAGCCATATGGTTGTCGCTTTATTGTATGCAATGCAATCGCGCTGTAATGCTTTACTTTATCACTAAGCGGTAGCGATAGTCGTGGAAGCATAAGATTGGCGAGACGACAACGATGCTACGATGGAGATCAAGGTGTCGCGCCGGTGACGATGGTGATCATGACGGTGCTTCGAAGATGGAGATCACAAGCACAAGATGATGATGACCATATCATATCACTTATATTGATTGCATGTGATGTTTATCTTTTATGCATCTTATCTTGCTTCGATTGACGGTAGCATTATAAGATGATCTCTCACTAATTATCAAGAAGTGTTCTCCCTGAGTAAGCACCGTTGCGAAAGTTCTTCGTGCTGAGACACCATGTGATGATCGAGTGTGATAGGCTCTACGTTCAAATACAACAGGTGCAAAACAGTTGCACACGCGGAATACTCAGGTTATACTTGACGAGCCAAGCATATACAAATATGGCCTCGAAACACGGAGACCGAAAGGTCGAGCGTAAATCATATAGTAGATATGATCAACATAGCGATGTTCACCAATGAAACTACTCCATCTCACGTGATGATCGGACATGGTTTAGCTGATTTGGATCACGTGGTCACTTAGAGGATTAGAGGGATGTCTATCTAAGTGGAGTTCTTAAGTAATATGATTAATTGAACTTTAATTTATCATGAACTTAGTCCTGGTAGTATTAGCATATCTATGTTGTAAATCAATAGCTCACGTTGTTGTTTTCATATGTTTATTTTGATATATTCCTAGAGAAAATTGTGTTGAAAGATGTTAGTAGCAATGATGCGGATTGGATCCGTGATCTGAGGTTTATCCTCATTGCTGCACACAAGAATTATGTCCTTGATGCACCGCTAGGTGACGGACCTATTGCAGGAGCAGATGCAGACGTTATGAACGTTTGGCTAGCTCAATATGATAACTACTTGATAGTTTAGTGCACCATGCTTAATGGCTTAGAATCGGGACTTCAAAGACGTTTTGAACGTCATGGACCATATGAGATGTTTCAGGAGTTGAAGTTAATATTTCAAGCAAATACCCGAGTTGAGAGATATGAAGTCTCCAACAAGTTCTATAGCTAAAAGATGGAGGAGAATCGCTCAACTAGTGAGCATGTGCTCAGATTGTCTAGGTACTACAATCGCTTGAATCAAGTGGGAGTTAATCTTCCAGTTAAGATAGTGATTGACAGAATTCTCTAGTCACCATCACCAAGTTAGTAAAACTTCGTGATGAACTATAATATGCAAGGGATAACGGAAACAACTCCCAAGCTCTTCGTGATGCTGAAATCAACGAAGGTAGAAATCAAGAAAAATATCAAGTGTTGATGGTTGACAAGACCACTAGTTTCCACAAAAGGGCAAAGGGAAGAAGGGGAACTTCAAGAAGAACGGCAAGCAAGTTGCTGCTCAAGTGAAGAAGCCCAAGTCTGATCCTAAGCCTGAGACTAAGTACTTCTACTGCAAAGGGACTGGTCACTGGAAGTGGAACTGCCCCAAGTATTTGGCGGATAAGAAGGATGGCAAGGTAAACAAAGGTATATTAGATATACGTGTTATTGATATGTACTTTACTAGTGTTTATAGCAACCCCTCGACATTTGATACTGGTTCAGTTGCTAAGAGTAGTAACTCAAAACGGGAGTTGCAGAATAAACAGAAACTAGTAAAGGGTGAGGTGATGATGTGTGTTGGAAGTAGTTCCAAGATTGATATGATCATCATCGCACACTCCCTGTACTTTCGAGATTAGTGTTGAAACTAAATAAGTGTTATTTGGTGTTTGGGTTGAGCATGAATATGATTTGATCATGTTTATTGCAATACGGTTATTCATTAAAGTCATAGAATAATTGTTGTTCTGTTTACATGAATAAAACCTTCGATGGTCATACACCCAATGAAAATAGTTCGTTGGATCTCGATCGTAGTGTTACACATATTCATAATATTGAAGCCAAAAGATGCAAAGTTAATAATGATAGTGCAACTTATTTGTGACACTACCGTTTAGGTCATATCGGTGTAAAGCGCATGAAGAAACTCCATACTGATGGACTTTTGGAACCACTTGATTATGAATCACTTGGTACTTGCGAACCATGCCTCATGGGCAAGATGACTAAGACTCCGTTCTCCGGAACAATGGAGCGAGCAACAAACTTGATTGAAAATAATACATACTGATGTATGCAGTTCAATGAGTGTTGAGGCTCGCGGCGGGTATCGTTATTTTCTGACCTTCACAGATGATTTGAGCAGATATGAGTATATCTACTTGATGAAACATAAGTCTGAAACATTTGAAAAGTTCAAATAATTTCAGGGTGAAGTAGAAAATCATCGTGACAAGAAAATAAGGTTTCTACGATCTGATCGCGGAGACAAATATTTGAGTTACGAGTTTGATATTCAATTAAAATATTGTGGAATAGTTTCACAAACTCATGCCACCTGGAACACCACAGCTGGTGTGTCCGATCGTCATAACCGTACTTTATTGGATATAGTGCAATCTATGATGTCTCTTACCGATCTACCACTATCGTTTTGGGGTTATGCATTAGAGACAGCTACATTCACGTTAAAAAGGGCACCATCTAAATCCGTTGAGATGACACAATCTGAATTATGGTTTGGCAAGAAACCAAAGTTGTCGTTTCTTAAAGTTTTGGGTTGTGATGCTTATGTGAAAAAGTTTCATCCTAATAAGCTCAAACCCAAATCAGAGAAATATGTCTTCATAGGATACCCAAAGGAGACTCTTGGTACACCTTCTATCACAGATCCGAAGGCAAGACATTCGTTGCTAAGAATGGATCCTTTCTAGAGAAGGAGTTTCTCTCGAAAGAAGTGAGTGGGAGGAAAGTAGAAAACTTGATAAGGTAATTGTACCTTCTCCCTTATTGGAAAGTAGTTCATCACAGAAATCTGTTCTTGTGACTAATACACCAATTAGTGAGGAAGCTAATGATGATGATCATGTAACTTCAGATCAAGTTACTACCGAATCTCGTAGGTAAACCAGAGTGAGATCCGCACCCGAGTGGTACGGTGATCCTGTTCTGGAAGTCATGTTACTAGACCATGACGAACTTGCGAACTATGAGGAAGCGATGATGAGCCCAGATTCCGCGAAATGGTTTGAGACCATGAAATCTGAGATATGATTCATGTATGAGAACAAAGTATGGACTTTGATGGATTTGACCGATGATCGGCAAGCCATAGAAAATAAATGGATCTTCAAGAGGAAGACGGACGCTGATAGTAGTGTTACTATCTACAAAGTTAGACTTGTCGAAAAAGGTTTTTGACAAAGTTCAAGGTGTTGACTACGATGAAATTTTCTCACTCGTAGCGATACTTAAGTCTGTCCAAATCATGTTAGCAATTGCCGTATTTTTATGAAATCTGGCAAATGGATAAACAAAACTACATTCCTTAATGGATTTAAAGAAGAGTTGTATATGATGCAACCAGAAGGTTTTGTCAATCCTAAAGGTGCTAACAAAATATGCAAGCTCCAGCGATCCATCTATGGACTGGTGCAAGCATCTCGGAGTTTGAATATACGCTTTGATAAGTTGATCAAAGCATATAGTTTTATATAGACTTGCGGTGAAGCCTGTATTTACAAGAAAGTGAGTGGGAGCACTACAACATTTCTGATAAGTATATGTGAGTGACATATTGTTGATCAGAAATAATGTAGAATTATTCTGTAAAGCATAAAGAAGTGTTTGAAAGGAGTTTTTCAAAGAAAGACCTCGGTGAAGCTGCTTACATATTGAGGATCAAGATCTATAGAGATAGATCAAGACGCTTGATAAGTTTTTTCAATGAGTACATACATTGACAAGATTTTGAAGTAGTTCAAAATGGAACAGTCAAAAAGAATTCTTGCCTGTGTTACAAGGTGTGAAATTGAGTAAGACTCAAAGCCCGACCACGGCAGAAGATAGAAAGAGAATGAAAGTCATTCCCTATGCCTCAGCCATAGGTTCTATAAAGTATGCCATGCTGTGTACCAGATCTATTGTATACCCTACACTGTGTTAAGCAAGGGAGTACAATAGTGATCTAAGAGTAGATCACTGGACATTGGTCAAAATTATTCTTAGTGGAATAAGGAAATATTTCTCGATTATGGAGGTGACAAAAGGTTCGTTGTAAAAAGTTACGTCGATGCAAGTTTTGACACAGATCTAGATGACTCTAAGTCTCGATCTAGATACATATTGAAAGTGGGAGCAATTAGCTAGAGTAGCTCCGTGCAGAGCATTGTAGACATAGAATTCGTAAAATACTTACTGATCTGTATGTGACAGACCCGTTGACAAAAATTATCTCACAAGCAAAACATGATCACACCTTAGTACTCTTTGGGTGTTAATCACATAAATGATGTGAACTAGATTATTAACTC
This sequence comes from Triticum urartu, assembly GCF_003073215.2. Lineage (NCBI taxonomy): Eukaryota > Viridiplantae > Streptophyta > Magnoliopsida > Poales > Poaceae > Triticum > Triticum urartu. The sequence goes on from NC_053028.1 coordinate 134,142,942, forward strand.
TAGTAAACCCTTTGGGTATAGGTCACATGACGATGTGAACTATGGGTGTTAATCACATGGTGATGTGAACTCTTAGTGTTGAATCACATGGCGATGTGAACTAGATTATTGACTCTAGTGCAAGTGGGAGACTGAAGGAAATATGCCCTAGAGGCAATAATAAAGTTATTATTTATTTCCTTATATCATGATAAATGTTTATTATTCATGCTAGAATTGTATTAACCGGAAACATAATACATGTGTGAATACATAGACAAACAGAGTGTCACTAGTATGCCTCTACTTGACTAGCTCGTTAATCAAAGATGGTTATGTTTCCTAACCATAAACAAAAAGAGTTGTTATTTGATTAACGGGATCACATCATTAGAAGAATGATGTGATTGACATGACCGATTCCATTAGCTTAGCACCCGATCGTTTAGTATGTTGCTATTGCTTTCTTCATGACTTATACATGTCCCTATGACTATGAGATTATGCAACTCCCGTTTGCCGGAGGAACACTTTGTGTGCTACCAAACGTCACAACGTAACTGGGTGATTATAAAGGAGCTCTGCAGGTGTCTCCAAAGGTACATGTTGGGTTGGCGTATTTCGAGATTAGGATTTGTCACTCCGATTATCGGAGAGGTATCTCTGGGCCCTCTCGGTAATACACATCACATAAGCCTTGCAAGCATTGCAACTAATGAGTTAGTTGTGAGATGATGTATTACGGAACGAGTAAAGAGACTTGCCGGTAACGAGATTGAACTAGGTATTAAGATACCGATGATCGAATCTCGGGCAAGTAACATACCGATGACAAAGGGAACAACGTATGTTCTTATGCGGTCTGACCGATAAAGATCTTCGTAGAATATGTAGGAGCCAATATGAGCATCCAGGTTCCGCTATTGGTTATTGACTGGAGACGTGTCTCGGTCATGTCTACATTGTTCTCGAACCCGTAGGGTCCGCACGCTTAAGGTTTCGATGACAGTTATATTATGAGTTTATGAGTTTTGATGTACCGAAGGAGTTCGGAGTCCCGAATGGGATCGGGGACATGACGAGGAGTCTCGAAATGGTCGAGACATAAAGATTGATATATTGGAAGCCTACATTTGGATATCAGAAGTGTTCCGGGTGAAATCGGGATTTTACCGGAGTACCGGGAGGTTACCGGAACCCCCCGGGAGGTATATGGGCCTTAGTGGGCCTTAGTGGAAGAGAGGAGAGGTGGCCAGGGCTGGGCCGCACGCCCCTCCCCCTATTCCGAATTGGACAAGGAGAGGGGGGCGGCGCCCCCCTTCCTTCTCTCTCTCCTCTTTCCCCCCTCCCGAATCCTATTCCAACTAGGAAAGGGGGGGGGGAATCCTACTCCCGGAGGGAGTAGGACTCCTCCTGGCGCGCCCTCTCCTGGCCGGCCGCACCCCCCTTTGATCCTTTATATACGGAGGCAGGGGGCACCCCTAGAGACACAAGTTGATCCACGTGAGCATATTCTTAGCCGTGTGCGGTGCCCCCTTTCACCATAATCCTCGATAATATTGTAGCGGTGCTTAGGCGAAGCCCTGCGACGGTAGTACATCAAGATTGTCACCACGCCGTCGTGCTGAAGGAACTCTTCCCCGACACTTTGCTGGATCGGAGTCCGGGGATCGTCATCGAGCTGAACGTGTGCTAGAACTCGGAGGTGCCGTAGTTTCGGTGCTTGATCGGTCGGGCCGTGAAGACGTACGACTACATCAACCACGCTGTGCTAACGCTTCCGTTGTCGATCTACAAGGGTACATAGATCACACTCTCCCCTCTCGTTGCTATGAATCACCATGATCTTGCATGTGCGTAGGAATTTTTTTGAAATTACTACGTTACCCAACAGCCTCCTCCATGTTAAGCTTCTTCATTTGAAGCTCCAAATATATCTTCATTTGCTCCTCCTTTCCTTGGTGCTTCCTCTCCTCCCTCACTTCCTTTTGATTCCTCATGTCGTGTGAAGTTTCTTGCAAGGTGATAGATGCCACATCACGCTTCTCGTTCCGAGTTGGTCTTGCCCCTCGGCCTCTTGAGCACACCTCCATTCCCAGCCACGGTAGTCGGCCCTCCTTTCTTCTTTAGAGTGGCATATTGGTTTTTGAACTTGGGACAATCTTTGACGAGAGACCAACAACGGGTTGGCGGGGGTGGCCGGCGCAATCACGATGCCATCCGACGACGTGGAGAATCGGGTCTGTGCATGTTGCCACGATGCATGAAAACCGGGCGTCTCTGGTGTCATGGAGGAGCTCGGCGACTGGTATTGCGTCTCGACGGGGAAATGGCCAAGTACAACGAGGTGTGGTCTCTTAGAGAGATCGTCACCAATGCTGCCTTCTCTAAGGCCCGCCACCCTCTCTCCCTGCCCACGTCATCGTTGGCCGTAGACGCGCTGCGCATGACGTAGGAAGAAACAAAGAGGATCATCCGTGAGCGTCAGGTGGCTGCCGGGAAGCCTTGCCGCGACGCCGCGCCCTTACATCGCCCGAAGCCCGATGACGATGACTCCGATTACGGCTCCGGCGACGATGACAGAGGAGACGCCGGCCAGCCCGACACGGCCTCCGAGGTCACCATCAAATATAGGGTAATGTAGGGTTGGGTTTTTAGTGGCCTGCGCGTCTTCATGGCCCGCACACCGCATCTCGCCTATCATCCTTATGTCTCCATTTAAACGCTAGGCACATATATATTCTTGCAACTGGGCACCTGTTTCAAAAGGCACACCAGAACAAGCGGACTGTTGCAGACCCATCAGGAGGGAACCGTGAGTGAGGGCAACGACGACAACACGACCTTTGCCAATGGTGGCCTCCCCGACCACGGCGAGGCGACCTTGGCGGCCAGGCCCGAGCAGTCACCGTCGAAGCCACCCCAGGTGCCGACAGGAAGAGCCACGCTGCCTCTGCCGCGGGCGTGATCCCGACCGGAGGTCCTCGTCACCGACGGCAAAAGTGGGCGCAGGACCAGCGTCACGACACCGTCGGATTGGCCTCGCGTAGCGGAAGCTGCTCGTGCCCGCCGGGACATGCGGCCGCACGCCAATGAGTTTCTACAGCAATGGCAGAGTTGCAAAACGGCGATAGCAATGACGACGGTGCTGCTGCGACATCCTTTTATTACAAAAATTTATGCAACATCATCCATGTTGCAAAAGTTCTTTTAGCAACACCATCTCTGTTGCAAAAAGGTGAAGCTGAAAAAAAAGAATTCTGCAACACAACCTCCGTTACAATAGAGGCGGTTGAAGTTCCTCCACGTTCGTGCTCCGACGCTACGTGAGAGGGTGCCGCGCTTGCACGCCTGCTCCTTGCGCCATTCCTCCACCAGTGGGGGAGGGAGGAGCTCCCGTTCTCCGCGTCGTTGCAGCGCTTGCGAGACGGATCACCGTCAAGTCCGCCGCGACCGCCGAGCCTTCCTTGGCCACCCCTCTCGTCGCCCGCACACGACATTTCCTCTTGCCTCAGGTGGCTCAACTCGCTGGAAAACGACGCTGGAGCTCGCTATATTTGTTGCTGGAGTAAAAGAAATGCGGCAGAGGAGGATGTGAACCCTACAACGCCCCGGTGCCGGCATATATTATGGAATCGGGGGCGGTTTAAGCCCCCCCCCCCCCCCCTAAAGATTTTAGGGGCCGGACCATTTTTACCAGACCTGGTTCGGCTTTTTTTTACCGTCTTGTAAATCTGCTGGAGAAAGCGTTCCGACGAGGTTTTACTGTATCTGCTAGAGTTGCTGTGACCCTCTAAAAAAACCAGTCCAAGGAAAACCGACATAAACATTTGCACCTCCAAACAAAGACAATTTGGAGACACGATCACTTTACCATCAATTTTAGCACCACATCCACTACGCCGAAACTAATTAAAAGCCTCCATGAAACCACGCCGAAAAGCACCGATAACGAACCGGTTTAATCGCCGCAAAACCACCGCGACCCGTCCGTACACTACACACGCCCCGCCCACTCCCCTCCCCCCTCCCCGCCCCTGGCACGAACCACGCTGCGGTTTAAGACGGGCAGGGCAGGTGGCGAGTGCCATTGCCATCCGCCGCTCTCCGTCCCGTCCCGTCTCCAACAAAACCCCCGCCCCTCCGCCTCGGAAGCGCTCCCCCTTTCCCTCCGCCCGGCGCGGCCCCCGTTTTACCGCGGCCAGCAGGCATCGTCGGCCCCGCACGCAAGCGCCTCCCGGGGAGCGACCAAAAAGCCAGCGCGCCACGGCCTGACCTGACGGCCCACCTCGCTCCATCTGGGGCGGGCAGCGCGGAAAACAGAACCGAACCACGCGCGCCGACTACCTCGCTGCGGCGCCAAGCAAAGCGCGACGGCACGGGGCCGGGGCTTTCTGGGAGGTCGGCGGATGAGATGGCGCTGCGGCGCAAGGGGAGGTCGGCGGGGCGGCGGGCGGCGGTGAGGTGGTGGCTGCTCTCCCTCCTCGGGGCCGGCGCCGCCGTCACCGCCGCGGCCGCGCTGCTCGCCGTCGCGCTCCACGTCTCCGCGTCCGCCACGTCCGGCTCGCCCTACCGCCTGGCCAAGGTACGCGCGACTTCCGGGTCTCTCTGTGGCCCTTCCGTCTCTCAGATTGAAACTCTCTGGGGTGTGCTAACGGATCGCCGCCGCCGCCGCCGCAGCAGCCGCGGGAGGCCGAGGAGCTGCGCTGGGAGCAGGAGTTCGCGCCGCCGCAGCTCGCCTCGCCGCACGCGCGGAAGGTGATTCCCTCGCCGTGCGCCGCCCGATGGCGCGTCTCTTACCGTTGTGCCAGTATATTTTATCCTGTTACATGGGAGCCCGTGACATTGGGGATTAATCTCTAGATTTGACAGCTGGACGGCGCGGCCGAGGACGCGCCGGAGAAGAGGCTGTGGCTGCCGGCCCCGTCGCGCCGGTTCGTGCCCTGCGTCTCGCCGTCGCTCGAGTACAGACGTACGCGCACTGGCACTTAAATCTAGCGGTAGAATCTCGCCCGCCCGGCGCACATTCTCGGTAGGCCGTTCTGATTCTGGTCGGCCTGTTTTTCCAGGTCCGGAGGCATCGAGGGGGTACCTGCTCGTACACACCAATGGCGGGCTCAACCAGATGCGCGCCGGGGTGAGTCATTGGTTCGTCCTGGTAAAAAATTCCCTAGTTGCCGTGGCATAGGAATAATGGTCCAGTTTGCATTAGATATGCTTGACTTACGTGGTGGGAAGCTGGAAACTAGCGTGCGTGCATGTGGGATGTTTGATCAGAGTTGACGGTTTTGTAGCATTTCATCATCAGCTTTGTGGGCAGTGTTTCGGTGCTGTATTCAATGCGTACTGGTGGTTCTGGTGCTAGTGTAGACACCCGACTTCAGTGGGCAGTGTTTTGGTGCTTCATCCCCATCTAGCGATATGCCTGCATAAGCTTGAACTGGCGGCTGTGAAACTAAACTGGCTGCTGCGCGCAGTTCTCCAGTTATTGCCCAACCGAGTTATCGGTGGAATAGACATGAATGGCTCAACTGCACTCAGGATAAAGTCCTGAGTATGATTGGGGGGTGCATGCTGTCTCTGCACTCTTCTGAATTTCTTGTCCTAGTGTGCCATTGAGTGTCGCAGTCATTTTCTTTGCCATGATAAATGTTGATTATTTGAATGTGCCATTGTCATATTTGTGCCATCACTTCAGTCACTATCTTGTACGTTTCATTTATAGCATCCAAGACAGCTGTATATACTTGTGACAAGAAAGGTGCCTGATTTGTTAGGTGATACCAAAAGTGAATACGTTCTCTTTGAGCATACATCCCTTGAGAGAACGAACATCAACTCCTGCAAAGTCCTTTTGAGTTTGATCCGTTAACAGAATTTGCTAGTTTTGTTTAGGCGGGCTTGAACATATCCTTTTGCATGTTAGAGGTTTTTCCTATTCTTAGGAATGTCTTAACAAAAGCGTGATGTGACTTGATAAAGATAGGAAAGATGAAGCATATGTTCATTGTTTTGTCTTCTGTCTTGTGTATACATGTCCCTGATTACCAATCAATCATAATCATGAGAAGCTTCACTTTAAATGCAAGCTCCCACACACTTCCAATTTTTCACTGATTTGTTCTTATTTTTATGGCAGATCAGTGATATGGTAGCAGTTGCACGAATACTCAAGGCTACACTTATAATCCCAGAACTTGATAAGAAATCGTTTTGGCTCGACAAAAGGTGGACACTGCATGGTTGTTTTTGCTCTGAGCCTTAACTGATCAAACTGACACAACCATTTTTCATTTCTCAACACAGCAACTTTTCGGATGTCTTCGACGAAGAACACTTTATACGTTATTTGGCAAACGATGTGATAATTGAGAAAAAGTTGCCAAAGGAATTGGTGAAAGCACCAAAATCTGTTAGGTACTTCAAGAGTTGGTCTGGAGTAGATTATTATCAGGATGAGATTTCTCCACTATGGGAGCACCGTCAGGTTTGGATTCCACAACTACTGCCCTTTTGTGGCTGCGTACTAATCAACCGTAAGCAGTAGTTACTGGATGCAAGTATTTGGAACTGTTATTCTGATCAAAGATTTGTATCAGGTTATTCGAGCTGCTAAATCGGATTCTCGCCTTGCAAACAACTTCCTCCCTCCTGATATTCAAAAACTTCGCTGCCGGACCTTTTTCCAGGCACTTAGATTTGCTCCCCCAATCGAAGCTTTAGGCAATGTAAATCCTTCTCTAAAGTCCATCACGGGAAAAATATAACATTATAGTTCGAACTTCTAATGTATAAATGTATTGACAAATAATATCAACCAATTTTCAGCTTTTGGTGGAGAGGATGAAAGCATTTGGACCATATATTGCTTTGCATTTACGCTATGAGAAGGATATGCTTGCTTTTAGTGGGTGTACGTATGGTCTGTCAGAGACCGAATCAGAGGAGCTTGCAATGATCAGGCAAGGCCTTTAAAATAGATTTGTTAGTCATTGCATTGTCTTTACTTTCTTGGTTTTAGAACTCTATAGTATTATGTGACTTACTTCTTCACCTATTTTTACAGAGGAAACACAACCTACTGGAAGGTGAAAGACATTGATCCATTAGAACAAAGATCACATGGTCATTGTCCCCTGACGCCAAAGGAGGTTGGAATGTTTCTTTCTGCCCTAGGATATCCATCAAGCACCCCAGTTTACATAGCTGCAGGGGAGATATATGGAGGTGAATCTCATATGGTCGATTTGCAATCCCGATTCCCAATTCTGATGAACAAGGTATGAACACTGCCATTTTGTTTTTCCTAGTGTTTGACAACATGACTTTTGTTTGTTCAGCATATTGTGTCTTCTCCATTTTGCAGGAGAAACTGGCCTCTGCTGAAGAACTGCGACCGTTCAGCCAATACGCTTCTCAAATGGCAGCTTTGGATTACATCGTTTCAGTAGAAAGTGATGTATTTATTCCATCATATTCTGGGAACATGGCACGGGCTGTTGCCGGTCATCGGCGTTTCCATGGCCACAGGAAAACAATCAGTCCTGACAGGTGAAACAACAACTAGCACTTGTCTATAAAGCTGCTGCGTCACCCTTCCCTTCTTCTCGGTCTCATATTTTTTTTCTGTCCTCAGGAAAGCATTAGTTCATTTGTTTGACAAAGTTGACAGTGGATTACTCGATGAAGGCAAAAAGCTATCGCAAAAGATAATAGAAATGCACCAGAAGAGGTACTGAACTGGGCATGAGAGCCAAAGGACCCTTTGCTATATTTTTAACTGTTTGTATTTCTTATGCTGTTCTTCATCTGTCTTCAGACAAGGTTCTCCTCGGAAACGGAAAGGTCCCGTGTCCGGGACGAGGGGCAGCGATAGGTTTCGGTCAGAGGAGGCATTTTACGAGAACCCTCTTCCTGATTGCCTTTGTCAATCGAATGACGATTCTATTGTCAGCATATAACCACGATCATGGAGTTAACCGGTCTTCGCCGCCCCTGCCCCCTGGCGACCATTCCCAGGTACATAGAGGAAAGGGAGGTGCATACTGATAAAGTTCCACAGCATTAGAGCTTCTGCTTAGCTGACATTACGGTCCAACGATTCGTTGGCACACACGGCCCGGCTCTCTTCCGCAGAACAAGTTGCCAATGCACCAAAGATGTTCGGAGCAGCTGTACAGCGGTTTAGATGTAACTGCAGTTTGTAAGCATGGGTATAATTATTACCTCTTGTAAGTATAGGACTAATAAAGAGCAGAGGATAGTTTCTGTTGAAACATCTCAACGCTAGTAGTATCTCACCTGAGATAGTTTCTGTTGATCTGACATCACACGATGGCAGCATGAGGATGAGTATGTTCAGAACACGGCTGTGCAGGGCTTTAGATGTAGCTGCATTTGTAAGCCTCTTGTGTAGGTAAAACCAATACAAATAGAATAAGAGGAATAGGTGAGACATGCTGAATTCCTAGCTGGGTATTTCTGAATGAAAGTTTGAGCTTGGAGGAGCAGTGCACTGGAAAACATTGCACCAACATTGAGTTTCCGATTTCTTTGTTACAAGTGCACACCAGAATGTGCTAAATTTTTGTGTCATGTGTCTTGACAGTTACAATCATGTTCTGTTTGTCACCATGAAAATCACGAAGGAGCTGATAAACAAACGCCCATCTCATATGGCTGTTTACACAAGAAGAGTACAACTACCTACAAAAAGTAACACAGAGGATAGACACACGAATTTCAATGAGTCCGTTCACTACTAACTCAGTTCATCACGTCAGACTTGAGGGAATCAACCAAGTTCATGGCTAATTTCACCATCAAATAAGTTAATCAAGCCAAGCTGGAGTAAATCAGAAATTCCATGACCAGTTTCACCAAAGTAGTTCAGTTCATCACGTGCAAGTTTGAGGAAATCAACAAAGTTCATGACCACTTTCACCACCAAATCAGTTCATGTGCAAAGCTTGAGGTAATCAACAAAGTTCATGACCATCCCTAAAAACAAAGTTCATCAACAATTTCACCACCAAAATCAGTTCATCACGTCAAACATGAGGAAATCAACAAAGTACCATGACCAATTTCACCACCAATGCAGTTCAGTTCATCATGTGCAAGCTTGAGGTAATCAACAAAGTTCATGACCATCCCTCGAAAAAAGAAGTTCATCACCAATTTCACCACCAAAATCAATTCATCACGTCAAACATGAGAAATCAACAAAGCTTCATGACCAATTTCACCACCAAAGAGTTCATCATACTCCCTCCGTCCGGAAATACTTGTCCTCAAAATGGTTGTATCTAGACTTATTTTAGTTGTAGATACATTCATTTTATCCTTTTTAAGACAAATATTTACGGATGGAGGGAGTACGAACAGAGTTCCCGACCAATTTCACCACCAGTCGATCAGAACTCAGAAACCACGATCCAAGACGATAGACGAAGCAAAACAAGGCAGAAAGACACCAAACGTCACCACACCAACAAGGCATCTCTCATCCTCTCGCGCCGGCCATCCTCCATGAACACTACCACTACCACTACTAGACTCGATCCGTCTTCCATCAGTACTACTACCACTACGACTACTCGACTCGCCTCCATACTCGATCGTCACCTGGAACACGTCCATGCGCTCCTCCTCCTTCAGTTTGGGCACGGTCACCTTCAGCACGAAGTTCTTCATCTCGGCCTTGATCTTGTCCATCTTGTACTCGCCAGCGGGCATCTCGATGCGGTGACTGTACCTTGACAGCGCGGGGTTGCTGTCGCCTTTCCGGTGCGCCTTCTCGCCCCCGCCCTTGATCACCAGGATGTTCCGCTCCGCCCACACCTTCACGCGTTCCTTCCCGAGCCCCAGCATCAGCACCGTCAGGTACACCGCGTCTTCGTCGTCCTTGTCCACCCACCACCCGCGCCGCGGCGCCCCTGCCGCGGAGGAGAGGCCGGGCGGGGCGGCACCGTCCTCCATCAGAGCGTACAGACGGTCCACGCATCCCGGGATGCCTACCGGGGCGAGCACGTCTGCGGAATCTGTTAGAGTGTGGACTCGGTCTGCCCTCACCTCCCACGATCAAGGCCACGATCATCTCCTCGTCGCAGATGTTGTAGCGCCAGCAACTCTATATGTACCCCCCTCCATGTACTCTCAATACAAGGAATGAAAACACTCTATTAATCTCCATGGTATCAGATATTCGATCCTCTTCCGCAAACACACGCTCGCCATGACCAACTCCGGCGAACTAACCACCCAAGACGGCGGCCAGCCAACCACCCAAGACGGCGGCCAGCCAATCCTTCCCGCTCACGGCGGCCAGCCAACCACCCAAGACGGCGCCTAGCCAATCCTTCCCGTTCCTCCCACCTCCCAGCCGCCTTCTCTCAACTTCAACGACACGATCACGGACATCACCCCCTTTATCCCCATCGTGCTCGATCTTCATAGCCACAACTACTATCATTGACGGCATCTTTTTGAGATACATCTTGGCCGCTGCTCTCTTCTTCACCACATCACCGGCGATGCGTCGCCGGCGCCCCACGACTCCCGCTGGCTCAAGGATGATCTAGCCATCATCCAGTGGCTGTACACGCGCATCTCCACTGAGCTCTTCAACTTGGTGGTCATCGATGGCGCAACTTCTCGCGACATCTGGATCGAGCTCCATCGGTTGTTCCAGGACAACCACGACGCTCGCGTCTCCGCCCTCAACACCGAGCTTCGCACGGTCACCCAGGGAGACCGCCCCGTTGGCGTCTTCTGCCAGTGAATCAAGGCCATCGGCGATGAGTTTCGCGAGCTTGGCGAAGTGGTCGCCGACCGCCCTCTTCTTCACGTGCTCATGGGTGGACTCGACGAGCAATTTGCTCAACAGGCGACTTTGATCCCGCTTCTCCGCTGCCGCGCGCTCTGCTCCACCTCCGGTGGCTGCGGTGCCGCCCCCGCCATCTTCTGCACCACAACCCCCTCCCGGATGGCGCCCCAGCCCCAACTACAAGGGCAAAAACCTGGTGTACCGCCTGCCGAAGCCCGGATCGGCGTCCTCTTCATCGATGCCTGCCCCTGCATCGAATCCTCCTCCACCAGCCGCCGCACCCTCACCTCCGGCTCCTTCGACCTGGCGTCCTCAGCATGATCTGTGGACTAGGCTGGTGCAGGCATGGCCTATGCCCTGGTCCGCTCCCTCGCCATATGGTGCTCCGTCGGCCTACATCGGCAGCTGGGCTCCAGGCCTCCGTCTCTCCACCGGCGCGCCTGGTCTCCTCGGCGCCCGTCCACCACCGCATGCCTATGCTGCATATGCGCCTCTGTACCAGGCGGCGCCGCCCACGTACCCCTACGGCTTCCCCATGCCACCACCCTGGTAGCACGCGGCCTCGGGCACCTCTTCGTCAACTCAACCACCGCCCGCCTCTGCTTCACCCTTGACCGCGTCGGCTTGGGATCAGGCCGCCTTCATCGCTGCCATGAACTCTCTTACCACTTAGGACGCAGGTAACGATTGGATCTTCGACTCTGGTGCATCCTGTCATATGTCTGCATCTAGCGCTTCACTTTCCTCACTTCATCTCTATGTTATGTTCCCCTCCATCACCATCGGAGACGGCTCCTCTGTTCCAGTCACCGGCGTCGGTACTTCCTACCTCTCTCACTCTCTCTCGCCCCTTCTCCTTAGAGAAGTTCTTGTCGCTCCCGCTCTCATTAGGAACCTTATATCCGTTCGCCGTTTTACTATTGACAATCAGGTTTTCGTTGAATTTGACCCTTTTAGATTGTCTGTGAAGGATCTTCGAACCAAGAAGGAGCTAGCTCGGTTCAATAGTCGGCGATCTGTACACTGTCCACGACGCCACCACTCCCACGCCTCCTCCTCACGCCATGCTCGCCTCCATCACCTCGTGGCATCGCCGGCTCGGGCACCCCAACAGCACGACGACGACGAATCTTCTCGATGAATTTCAGATTTCTCACGCTCGTAGTTCACACGACACTTCTCTTTGTCACGCTTGTCAGCTAGGCAAGCATGTTAGGCTACGTAGTTCTTTTCCTTTTAAACTTTTGCATTGTGACTTGTGGACATCACCCACACCAAGTGTATCCGGTTTCAAATATTATCTTGTCATGTTAGATGACTACTGGAACTTCATCTGGACATTCCCTCTTCGTGCCAAGTCTGATGTTCATATCCTGTTTGTTATTTCCAACACTATGTATCCACTCACTTTGCTCTTCCCATCAGATTCTTGCAATGTGACAACGGCCGTGAATTTGACAACGCCCGCAACCATGATTTCTTTCTTCACCATGGTATCTTACTTCGCTTCTCCTGTCCTTACACCTCACCTCAGAACGGCAAGGCCGAGCGCTCTCTCCGTACAATCAACGATGTTCTCCGCACTCTCCTTACTCAGGCGTCCATGCCTGCCCGCTATTGGGTCGAGGCTCTTCGTCATGCCACTTTCCTCCTCAACGTTCGGCCCACCAAAACTTGCCCTCATTATTCTCCCTACGATTCGCTTTTCCTCACTCCACCTAACTATGCCGATCTTCGTGTCTTCGGCTGCTTGTGTTACCCCAATATGTCCGCTATCTCTGCCAACAAATTAGCTCCACGATCGCTTCCCTGCGTTTTCTTAGGGTTTTCAGATTCCCACAAAAGATATCGCTGCCTTCATATCCCTTCTGGACGCGTAATCCTCTCACGCCACATCACTTTTGACGAGACAACATTCCCCTTTGCCGTCCACACATCGCCAGACCTATCCGCGCCGCTTTCCCCCACCAGTCCATCGCTCCACGATCCCCTGCGATCGACGTGCATGGCCTGCATGGCCATGTACACCTGGACCCCACCACCACCCCACCACTACATGCAGCTGGTCCCGTAGCTCCTGCTCCCGACATCTCCGGTCCCGCGGATCTCCTGGATCTCGCGCCCAATCCCTCTCCCGCACCCACCACCTGCTGTCCCCCGAATCTCTCAGATCCCGCGCCCCCAGCTCTCCCACTCCCGACAACTGTTGTCCTGCGGATCTCTCGAACTCTGTACCATCCAATCCACATGCACCCACCGATTCCTCTGCTCCACTCATGCCACCTCGCCAGCCGGATCCACCCTCCTCTTCTCCTACACCATCGCCCGACCCTAGCTCGCTACCACTTGAGCCGTTCCTGTTCCCGTTCCTCACAATGCCCATTCCATGCGCACTCGAAGCAAAGCTGGTTTCAGCCGGCCCGTCGATCATCTTAACCTTACTGCCTCAACCTCTCCCATCTCTCCCATCCCCACCTCCTACAAAGCCGCTCTTCTGGACCCACATTGGTTTCAGGCCATGAACGACGAGTACGACGTCCTCCTCAACAACACCTGGACTCTCATTCCTCGCGTCCCCGGAGCTAATGTTGTCTCCGATAAATGGGTGTTTCTCCACAAATTTCATTCGGATGGCTCGCTCGCTCACTACAAAGCTCGCTGGGTCTGTCGCGGTGACTCTCAACAACCCGACGTCGACTTTGACGAGACTTTTTCGCCGGTTGTCAAGCCCAGTACCATCCGCGCCGTCCTCAGTCTCGTCGTCTCCTTGTCGTGGCCTATCCGTCAGCTGGATGTTAAGGATGCATTTTTGCACGGATCCATCAACGAGACTGTCTACTGTCGTCAACCCCTTGGCTTTTCTGATCCTTCCTTTCCTGACCACGTCTGCCACCTTCAAAAGTCCTTGTATGGTCTCAAACAGGCGCCACGAGCTTGGTTTCAACGTTTTGCTTCCTACATTCAACGCCTAGGTTTTGCTCCCTCCCGCTCCGATTCTTCCCTCTTCATATTCCACCCCTCTACGCATACGGCTTACTTATTCTTGTATGTTGACGATATTGTTCTCACCGCCTCCTCCACTACCTTTCTTAACCACATCATCGCCTCCCTGCGCGCTGAGTTCTGCATGACAGATCTTGGCCCGCTTCATCATTTCCTCGGCGTTGCTGTCTCCCGGTCCTCTACGGGCCTCTTCCTTTCTCAGCGTCAGTACGCTGTTGAGCTGCTCTCCAAAGCTGGTATGACCGACTGCCACCCTACTCGCACACCTGCTGAGACCGGCGCCAAGCTTTCTTCTGCCGGCGAACCCCTTCCTGACGCCACCCTCTATCGTAGCATCACTGGCGCTCTCCAATACCTTACACGACCTGATATCGCCTACGCTGTACAGCAGGCCTGCTTGCATAAGCATGACCTGCGCCTTCCACATATGACCCATGTTCGACGCATTCTTCGTTACCTCAAGGGTACACTTGATCATGGCCTTGCTGACGGTGTCCTGGACTAGGGGGTACTCACCACGTCATCTCCCGATCTGTTAGATTGGGCCGAGGACCCCCATGGCCGTATACTCATGGGCCAGTTCGGACAGCTGCCGCATACAAGGAAGATTCCACAAGACTTGGCGATCAAGACAAGGACTCCTCCCCACCAGCGTATTCGGCTAGGACTCTTGTTATCCTAGGCCTCTGGTGCATTATATAAACCGAGGCCAGGCTAGTCGATAGATCATATACAACATACAATCATACCATAGACTAGCTTCTAGGGTTTAGCCTCTCTGATCTCGTGGTAGATCTACTCTTGTACTACCCATATCATCAATATTAATCAAGCAGGACGTAGGGTTTTACCTCCATTAAGAGGGCCCGAACCTGGGTAAAACATCGCGTCTCCTGCCTCCTGTTACCATCCGCCTTAGACGCACAGTTCGGGACCCCCTACCCGAGATCCGCCGGTTTTGACACCGACATTGGTGCTTTCATTGAGAGCTCCGTTGTGTGTTCGGCAAAAGATTGATGGCTCGCCTGCAGATCAACTGCGACTTCGACATCTTCATCACCAGCTCGACTGGTCACCTTGGTTTGACCAAGGACCGCGCCCTACCTCCGATCGTCATGTTTGGATGAGGGCCTTTATAAACATCAACTCCGATCTCTATCAAGATCATGGAGGAATCATCCAGGGAGCCCGGGGGCTCAACGTCAACATTGCCCTCGGGTGATCGTGCTGTTTTTCTGGACAGCAAACTTGTGTCCGCCGCCACCGCCTCCTCAAGTGTCTTTTTAACGATTGCTTTGGTGGAATTGTGCGGAATTGAGTCTACAACAACCCTGGAAAATTTCATCAAGTTCCGATGAAGGAATCTCTGGCAATCCACGATATACCAGAGCCATGTCAAATCTAGATGAGAATCTGGACGAGTTTAGGGCGTGGTGTCCAGCTTCTAGCTCGGACGTCCTTTGGAAGATCCAACCGTTGATCGGCTGCGGAATTCCTATATCTACCACCTCTCAACATTTCAGCTCGATCCGACCGTCCAAACTCCGGGAACCTTCCGATTAGTGCATTACTTTTTGGATCTGCTTTCTGCGTGAAAACGAATCCGACCCGAGTTCATCTTTTTTATGAACGGGATTTCGGACATCCTTTTTGAAGAAAGTTTTGTATGGGGTATTGTGTTTTGTTGCCGAACACATCCCACTAACTTTAAAATCTTTTAAACATGATCTTCAACATCATGCTGGTGCCAAACCAGTCCGGCAATATTGCTCCACGGCTGCCGACCTGCGCTAGACACGTCGTCACTTTGTTGAGCCGAGCTCAATTTCTTCGGATCATCATCTCGGCAAGCCGAACAAGAGTCCGACATCGCGAAGGATAAATCATCACCAACATCGCCGCCCCATGGATTACACGGAGCGGGCATACCGGCATCACCGCACGGTCGCTTCATCAAGCCGACATCGACCACGTCACGACCTGCATCGGCAGGGCCACACTATTGCTTCTTCAAGCTGGTGTCCATCACACCGACCTACTTCGACTCATCGGCTGACATCGAGGCTTCGACATCTCGGCTGGACCGGGGGCTTCGCTATCTCTTCATCAACCTACTCCGGACACTTCGGCGTCACTAGCCGACCAGCTCCGTCACGTTAGCTGGACCGAGGGCTTTGCCTCGGCGAGCCAACCTTTGCCAGCATTGCCATGCCGTTGTTTTATCGCCCATCAGACAATGGGCACCTTCCTTCGGATTGCTACAACAAATAAACCAGGTGCTATTAATCCCAGTATTTTTTGCTTGTTTGGGTTCATTTTTCCCAAGGAATTATTACTCTAGTTTGTCCATCATATGTACACAGGTCTATCAAAGGGTGGCCGCATTAACGACAGTCACATGGTGGTTCGGTCAGTTTCCGTACGGCGAACGCCGCATCTGGAGCTCGGACCGACCTGTTAATTCAGGCTTTGCCACGCCTTTACCGCATCACGCCGACGCCCTGCATCGACATTGACTTCGGCACCAGGCCGTATTTCTTTTATTACTCACTTTGCATAAATTATTTATTATGCAATTATTTTTTTAATTATCATTATTACTATTATTTCCGATTTGCACTATTTTTCGTGCACAAGAAAATGATCCGGGGACTTTGGCGTCACTCTGCCGGTCTGCATTGACGAATGTCACCACTTCGGCGTGTCGAGCTCTTCGCTCCGCCACCTCGGGACTGGCTTGGGGGATGGAACCTTGTCCCGCATCAAGCTCGGACCGCGTCATCAATACCGAACACATTAACCAGCTAAGTCGCTTTCATGCTCAAAGCTTTAACTTCTAACTTGTGTTCGGTTCGACCAAGCATTATACTTTTTTGGAAAAAAGTTGCTTGTAAAAAATTTCCTTGTCCAAACTTTGTTTGTGACGCATAAATTCAAATACCCAATTCATTTGGGAGCTTCCTTCATGAAGCTTTTCCTCTTGCATATGATTATGCTTGTACGGCTTCGTTCCTTGTTCGTGTATTACGCCACAATATGCACCATATTGACTTAAGCGATTTGCAAGCTGGGTTGCCTCGCTCCTGTGTTTACCCCTACGTTTCCGATTGTTTGGCTAGGGAGTAAAGGGAGCACCTCTGCGATTGTCACGATTGGGTCATCCGAGTCGGACCTTAGACTGGGTGAAGCCGAAAGCTAGCGCTCTTATAGTTTTCAATGATGGTTGGCACACAACGGAACTCATGAGTACAAAAAATCTATTGCACAAGTCTCATAATAACAATGAGCACCGAAGAAAGGTATCGATGGGGGTACTATTTTCTTCGAAGATGCTTCTTACACTTTGCAGTAATATAGCATAAGTTCCCTGAGCGCGCTTTGTCTGTTATAGCCTTATGGCCTGATTGCCTGGTTATTGGAAACACCGTCGATATTCTTGACAGATGGAGTACATAACACTTTTCGGTCCTTGACCAAAGAGGGAGAAGCCGACGGTCGGTTAAGACGCGTTTAAAGTTCGGTTGAACATAGATATGATATAAGTACTTCGGTACATGCAATCATTCTTTTACCCAAGTCACTTGGGGGCTCTTAAATTTATATGAGCCATTTTATGATAAGTGTTCTTCTTCTTAGTCGTTGCAAAGTTTTATTATTATTATTATTATTATTATTATTATTATTATTATTATCTATCACTCCTTTTTTCAACACGAGCATGTGGTAACTAGCCGGGGAGCCTAATTTCTCTCTCAAAGCCGCTAAAGTTTAGATTGCTAAACTGGCCTAATGAGAAGTACTCCGCCCTCGGGATAGGAGGTTGAAGCCGTAGGCTGACCCACTTGAAGTCTTGAGATAGGATGTATCATGTTAAAGCACGACAGAAGCACTTCTTTTGCTAAGGCCAATTTTCGGATTGGCACCGAACACTTGATCTTGTTCGGACGTCAAGTTTTTACTGACGTTTTTTGGTTTTCCAAGCTTGTGGCACTTTTAAACTATTTGTGTGTTTTCAGCACAAGTCTCGCAGTGCAACGCCAGACACCTTTAGAGATTCGGCAAAAACATTCTCGTATATTGCTATATATGCATCGGTTTCGAATTGTGTCTTCGGTCAATAGTTGGGTTGCCCGGCGCGCTTGCCTCCTACGTTTCGCTTTGTTCGGCTAGGTGTGCAAAGGGATAACCACTGCGATTGTGCTTCCAGCTCACATGGTTAAGCACCTCAGTGGAGAAAGCCGAAAACTGACTGTCACAATAAGCGTAAACTGGTCAGCGATCCGATGACGGTGTTAAATGACGGGCCATTCATAACAATGGCCGAAGTGTTTGCGGCTTGACCTCGACTGTCGCCGAACACTACCGGGGGCTATTAACTGGCCTCCCAAACTAAATCCTCGATATTTTGCTCTTACATTGGAGCTGAGGTTTCATGATCATGCTTAGCATGACAACCCAAAGAAAGGAACCGATAGCGGGACTATTTTCTTTGGAAGACATTTCTTCTGTTAAACAGTAATATAACATATCTCTCTGCGTACCTTTGTTTATAAAACCGCATGGCCAGATTGCCTTGTTTGTTGTAAATCTTTGCCCTCACAAAGGCTTTATAAAGTAGGAGAAACACTCCTCGGCTATTGGCCGAGGAGGTGGAAGCCGATGGTCGGTCAACAAAGTTTGGTACAATGCGGATCCGAACATTAATGACGTAAAGTACTTGGATACATAGAGTCATTACACATAATTTGTGATTTTGCTATGGATATCAATCCTTAATTCGGCCACCCGTGCCCGCATTAAGACTCGTGGGCTACTGGGCTTCGGGCTTATTATTTACAAATATTAAAGGGGCACATCGATCCCCTGATCTGGTGTTGCCACTCGACCAGTGTCTCGGGGGCTACTGCATTGCCTGTCCAATGCAGAAAATTTTAAGTGTAATACAGTTTCCGAGGAGATTTTGATCCTCAGGTTGGTCGGCCGCACCCAACCTGAGTCTCGAGGACTGAGCACGCCGCTTTTTGTGTCTCAAAGTATTCTGCCGAGCTAGGACTTGATCCTCAGACCGATTTTGCAAATCAACCTGAGTCTCAACGGCTATTGGGATCAGCGGTCTTATGTCATCCTTCATGTGCATCTCGGGTTTTAGACCGATACCCACCTTGAGGGCTACTGGCTATATATTTCGGCAGAGAATAAATTGCACCAATCAAAAATATTGACAAAAATCGGCCCACATTCGGGGTGGTGCACCACCTCGGAAGCAGTTTGGCATAAAGCTCGGGCGCTAGTGGCTGGCTCCATAGAGGGCATTTCCGGCATTAAGCTCGGCTAAACTCCTTCAAACTTCTTTGAACCAAGGTGATTTACGACACCTCGGATACAGTCCGGCGGTGGAGCTCGGATACATAGTCCGGCGTTGGAGCTCGGATACAGTTCGGCGTTGGAGCTCGGATACATAGTCCGGCGTTGGAGCTCGGATACAGTCCGACGTTGGAGCTCGGATACATATTCCGGCGTTGGAGCTCGGATACATTCCGGCGTTAGAGCTGGGAAGCGGTCTGGCGTTGGTGCTCGGCTGCAAAAGATACCTCGAATGCAGTCTGGCGTTGGAGCTCAGACGCAAGAGGACGCTGCCGCCCAGGAACAACTTCAAACCCGAGGTGTGGCATAAAAATAACAAGACATTGATAAAGGCCAGAAACTTAAAGGGGCTCCTCGGATACCCGACGTGTGAACTCGTCGAATGCATTTCGGCGATCCTCAAGATCGAAGATGAGAAGATTTGTTGAACCAGTTTTCAAGACCGACGACCGAAGATGAAGAACGGTTCAGAAGAATCAAGGAGCGTCCCTAACTTGAAGACAGGTTCAGGGGGCTACTGACGGTGTCCTAGACTAGGGGGGTACTCACCACGTCATCTCCCGATCTGTTAGATTGGGCCGAGGACCCCCATGGCCGTATACTCATGGGCCAGTTCGGACAGCTGCCGCATACAAGGAAGATTCCACAAGACTTGGCGATCAAGACAAGGACTCCTCCCCACCGACGTATTCGGCTAGGACTCTTGTTATCCTAGGCCTCTGGTGCATTATATAAACCGAGGCCAGGCTAGTCAATAGATCATATACAACATACAATCATACCATAGGCTAGCTTCTAGGGTTTAGCCTCTCTGATCTCGTGGTAGATCTACTCTTGTACTACCCATATCATCAATATTAATCAAGCAGGACGTAGGGTTTTACCTCCATCAAGAGGGCCCGAACCTGGGTAAAACATCGCGTCCCCTGCCTCCTGTTACCATCTGCTTTAGACGCACAGTTCGGGACCCCCTACCCGAGATCCGCCGGTTTTGACACCGACACTTGCCATTACTCCTTTGTCTCCTACCTCTCTCACCGCATATTCTGATGCAGACTGGGCAGGATGTCCGGATACTCGTCGTTCCACTTCGGGATATTGTGATTACTTGGGTGATAATTTGATTTCATGGTCTTCGAAGAGGCAGTTCATTGTTTACAGGTCGTCTGCGGAGGCTGAGTATCGCTCGGTCGCTCATGCTGTGGCTGAAACTATCTGGCTTCGGCAACTTCTCACTGAGCTCCATCGTCCAGTGCATCAGGCTACCATTGTGTACCGTGATAATGTGTCAGCAGTGTACATGTCATCTAATCTTGTTCAGCACCGCAGAACTAAGCATATAGAGATTGACATTCATTTTGTAAGAGAGAGGGTAGCTTTAGGGCATTCTCCATGTCCCGACTATGGCGCAGTACACTGACATCTTCACCAAGGGGCTCCCGTCCGCGACCTTCCTCGACATACGCTCCAGTCTCAACGTCGTCGAAGCCACCGCTGACACTGCGGGAGGCTATTAGAGTGTGGACTCGGTCTGCCCTCACCTCCCACGATCGAGGCCACGATCATCTCCACGCCCCAGCTATTGTAGCACCAGCAACTCTATATGTACCCCCCTCCATGTACTCTCAATACAAGGAATGAAAACACTCTATTAATCTTCAGAATCAATCAAGAGAGGCAAACGTTGTTGTGATCAGAACCCTGATTCGCCTCACGATGCTAAACGCGAACGCGGAGAGGGAGCGCAGCTGGGGAGGGGGGACGGGTGAGGACGCATGCATACATACCCTGCGAGGGGAAGCTGGAGACGACGAACTCGCGGGCCCGGCGGCGATCGCCGGTGTCGGCGTCCTCGTCCTCGCCGTCGCTTGAGTCGTCGTCGTACCAGCGGGGCTCCTTGCCTTGGGTGCTGCAGGTGGGGGTTGGCCGCGGTGGTGCGGAGCGCGTAGAAGGCCACGATCACACCGGGCGCGGACGGCTCGGCGAGGAGCTTCTTGGGGAGGCTGAGCAGTGCGACACCGTTGCAAGCGACGACGGAAGCCATGGTCTCTCTCCCCCCCTCTCTCTTCTCTCTATCTCCTATGATTTTGGATTCTGGTGGAGGGGGCGCGAAACGGAAAGGGGCTTTCTTGGGGGAGGGGATGGAGGGTGTTTAGAAGGTTCTGGAGAGATCCTTTCGGGCCTTGAGTCTCCCAGAAAGATCGGCAGACCACAGCTGTACTATTCGCGCTAGTTGATTTACGATTAGGGCACCATGGATGAGTACTAACCTTTTTCCTAAAACCTAAAAAGTGCAGTTGCGCTCATTAGTCTTACAAAGCACACGCGCTCGCGCGCCGTCCGATCGACATCACATGGCCGCGCGCTTCCCAGGTGAAACCGCTCGTTTTTATAGATGCGTGCGCCAGGTGGCACCTGGTCGTGGCGTCGGGGTCGAGACCCGTTGGGTGTCTAGGCGGTCGTGGGTCCCTCCAGTTCTTCTGCCCTCCCTACTCCCATCTCCTCCCTATTTTGAAACTGCTCCCGAGCGCAGGGAGCGCACCCCATTTCCTTTCAATCCCCCCAAATCCAGAGCAGCCGGCGGCGTCGCTGCGATTCGGCGACCGTCTTCTGCCGGAGTGAGAAAGGGATAGCGTGCGCGACGTGAAGGGAGGGGTTAAGCGGCCAGGTGCGCGTCGGGGTGGCGACCGGGGCCATATGACTACAACCACAGCACACAACAGTCAGGGGTAGAAGGCGCTACAGTGCCGGAGATGCGGCCGAGGAGGAACGACGCGCGTGCCTGCGCCGTGCTGTTGGCGTGGAGGAGCAGAATCGCCGTGCTGTTGGCGCGGAGGGCAAAATCGCCGTGAGCAGACCTCCCAGGTCAGTTCATCGATCCCATTGTGTAGGCTTGTCAGATCCACCGAGTTTTGGGCGAAATTGATGAGTACATTTTGCCCTTGTAAGAGATTAACTGATGCATAGGTTAACTGATTAGGAATGGATTAAGCACTCGGTTAGATTTGGTTTGGGTACTGGTGAGATAGGATTCGAGGGGAATTCAAGGCTTGGTGATGCTCAGTAGGTGTCGTGGTGTGTGGAGGGAGAGGGAGGGGGACATTCTCCTGCATTGGTTGTAGATCTGCTGACTTGCCCAACAACTGCTCATATTGTTGTACCTTTTTTTACATGCAACAAATGTACCTATTTGTGTTTGAACAAGGCAATGTTTGATGCTGTAGGCTCCTTTGTTGAATGTGTGTGTATGAGGTTGTGTGCTGGGGTTTGACGCCCACGTTTTTTTACAGATATGTCTTCGCTTAAATTTTGTGATTCAGTTGTCAGGCTTGCTTGAGTTTTATGAGTTAGTTTCCTGACATGCCCTCATCTGTTGCCTAGTGCATTTGTGCAATGCCTGACTTTTGCTCAAGTTTTGTGAGTCAGTTTCCTGACATGCCATCATCTATTTGCCCAATGCATTTGTGCAATGTCAGGCTTGCTCAAGTTTTCGTGAGTTAGTTGCCTGACATGTCATCATCTCTAGCCTAGTGCATTTGTGCAATTTCTGGCTTGCTCAAGTTTTGTGAGTCAGTTGCCTGACATGCCATCATCTGTTGCCCAATGCATTTGTGCAATGTCAAGCTTGCTCAAGTTTTTGTGAGTTAGTTGCCTGACATGTCATCATCTGTAGCCTAGTGCATTTGTGCAATGTCTAATTTTGCGAGTCAGTTGCCTAACATGCCATCATCTGTTCCCTAGTAGTCACAATTTTTTTCAGGCACCTGATGTGTAACTGATTTTTCTTGCTCCTTGTAGTCATTTTTTACTTAAGTTTGTATTAATGTTGTAACATACTGAAAATCAGATAGTTTACAACCCTTTTCATTGTCCACTTTTTTGTAATTTGCTTTTTGCTTAGTTTAGTAGGAATTTAGTCAAATGACTTTGTTGGATGATATACAGTCTTTTCAGAACCATTTTTTTTCTTTTTTATGATGATGCTCATTGTTTGTCCTTTATATACGCAACAGAAAAATAGATGGCTGGGACAAGTCATAAGTCAAAACAAGATGGACCTCCTGGATCAAGTCATGATGACCTTGCATCTCATGGCAATGAAGAGCATCAAACATAGGTGTGCACATCCCCAGGAAGTTTTATGTTCTTTTTGTACATAACTGATTTTGTTTTTCATTTTTACTGATTTATGTGGTTTCCGTTTTCCAACCACAGAGTGGTGCACCAATAATTGGCTACAATTGTCAGAGAACTAAAATAGTTATTGCATGGGGGAAGCGTCCTGATGATATTATTAGTAACGAGAGCCAAGCTGCAGATGTTGGGAATGCAAATGTTGAAGGTGCAGATGCCGACCAACCTCCAAAACCAAAACGCTAGAAGATGGTTGGAACTAAGATATTTGCATAGTTGCCTCAGTTTTACTAAACAGTTGCCCATCAATGCTGTCTAAGTTGCTTTTCCTGTGATGAACATTATTTGCTAATTCCCTTTTTTTGTTTTTTTCTGTGCAATAGGATCGTAGTAACAGGGAAGCCCTACAAGGCTCTTCAAGTTGAACAAGGAGTTGGTTCCGAAGCAAAAGAGTGTCATCATTGGAAAAGAATTTAGTGGCATTCTGGACCTTGCAGCGAGTAGCATGCCAGGAGATCTTAGCCAATGGATAATGAAGCATTACGACCCTGAGATTTCGCAGATAGTCATTCCAGAAAGGGGAAGATTCTTGTAGATGCCACAAGTGTCCGTAGGATATGGGGTTTGCCAAATAGGGGCAGGAAGGTGTGCTTTGAGAATCGGCCTGAAATCACAAAGGCAATGTAGAGTATTTACAATATCACACCCAAGAACTCCCCAACTCTCACAGCATGGTGCAAGATGATCAAAGATATGGGAGGATCTCATGATGATGACTTTGTTCGCGCTTGGCTAGCTCTTGTTTTTTCATGCTTCCTTGCCCCTTCAACTAGTTTAAGTATTTTCCCAAAAAGCTTCCCGGCGGTCATGGATGCCAATGGAATAATGGAAAGCAATATATGCGAGTTTGTTGTTGATCAACTAAAGCTTGCATTCACTTCAGGTCATGGCAACAAGAAGGTTGTTTGTTGTTGTGTTTTCCACCTCGTTGTAAGTGCTTCAAGCTATTTTGCTTTTTTAAGTATCCATTGTTTTCTTTTCTTTTTTCTATTTTTGCAATCATTAGCTAACTTAAACTTTGTGTTCTTTTTCTTGTCATGACGCAACTGTTGTATCTAGACTCATTGGATGTTGATGAGCCAATATCGAACTTGGTACCAAGGGTTTCAGTTTGGAATTCAGATTTAATTTCCAAAGTTATCAAGAAGGATAGGAAGGCTCCGGGAGAATACGGCAATTTGCGGGTAACTTAATTTTTCTATTTTAGGAGATATATTATTTTTAGGCAACACTACCATGCTAGAGTAGCCAATTCACTTTGAAAGACCAAGCAAACTAATACAATTTTTTGGGCAATTGCTTTACATATATTTCAAGTAGGTTCAAGTAGTTTTCAGTCTTCTTTGAACCTTTTGTTGTCATGCACACACTTGGATAATGTTACATGAAGAAGTTTTGGTACTAACGACAGCTGTTGTAGTTCATTTTTTTGAAATGAATAGTAGGCAAACATTGCATTTTTAGCTCTTTTTGTGTGCAATTTACATGTTGAAAAGTAGCAAGTTTCTCCAACAACACAAGCAACTCATGTTCTGAAAACTAGCAAGTTGCGTACCACTCCTACATCTTCGCTGCATACTAAATCTTAAGTATCCACTAATAGTAGGCAACAGGAAAGTGGGATAGTGGATGCAGGAAATTTCAGACAATTAGTAGTGCCATTTTCTTCATTTCCCACTTATTTTTTGGTATGGAAGTGCCAGAATTGTTGTCACTCATTTTTTTAATCTTCTTTGACTATAAACCACCAGCTCAAGACGGAGTTTTCCCGGTGTGCGGATGATAGCTTGTTTGGAAGTATGGACCATATCACCAAATTTGTTGCCACAAGATTGCCCGAGTCGTATGACAAAACAATAAGTTATCCAGCAGCCATTTTTCCCTCTTATTGTTCTTTACTTTTTCATTCCCATTTGTACATTCACCCATTTTTTGTCTCTTCGATAGAAGATTTGTACTTATCATGTTCTCTACCATCCACTTTTATGTTTTGCAGAAGAAAAAGAAGCTCACAGGGTTGGTGCACGAAATGTGTTCCATAATTTCACATGCAGTGGGGAAGCTCATGACTAGGATTGGGAGGATAGATGAAGATGAATGGGGGGGGGGGAGGGAGATAGATCCTATTACTATGGAGACATGCAGGTAGCAGTCTAAGAGAAGCCGTGATCGAGTACCAGCCGGCAGAGACATCTTACCAAGTGAGGAGTCGTTTAATTTCGACAGCGATGACATCGAGGGAGTCGATAGTGAAAGTGAGGGAGATGGCGGTGATAAAGGTAATGATGAAAGCGATCACGATGGCAATTTGGACAACGATGATGGTGATGATTTTGTAAACGAGGAGGAACAAAGTGGCGTTAAGGGGAAACCAAGTAGTGAGGGAGCACGACGAGCGGTGGATCACCACGAGAGGGCAAGTGTTGACATGGGGAGGGAAGACGGAACTGATGGAAACAAGGACAATGAAGATGATGAAGATGAAGAGGATGATGAAAAAGAAGAGGATGAATGAAAGGAAGACGATGATGACGAAGAAGGTGATGGGAACGATAAAGGCAAGGAAGATGATGGGCAGGGAAAGGATGATGATGATGATGATGATGATGATGATGATGACAGTGGAGGTGGCAACGGTGGCTCAGGCGGCAATGGTGGCTCCGGTGAGGATGAGGATGCCGCAGATGAAAAACCAGACAGCGATGATGATGAACAATGCATGCTGTAATTTCTAATTGAAAAGAAGAGAGATAGAAAGCCAAAAGGACTGGATGAGGCATATAGCATCTCTATCAGAGACCTTGTGATGACAGACTTCAAAACTACTGTTTCTCCAAAACCACGCTTCCCTGTTTTTGAAATGAAAGAAATGTTGGATATTGATTACATATCCATGGCAACCGAAGTGAGGAGGATGTTCGAAGAGATGTTGAGGGGAAAAGACTTGGACATGGTCTTCACATTCAACCCTAAGGAAATATGCCCAAAGCCGATTCGCGAGAAAATAATGAGAAATTGGTGCTCTAAATGAAGTTATAGAACCAAAGAAAGTTTGTCAAAACCAACTACCACCACTCCCGCCATCAAAGAAGATGAACAAAACTGTCAGTTTCATATTAGAGCCATCTGTGATGAATGAAACAACAATGCATCCGCAAGCATATCGTGTAGAAAATTCCGGATATGGCCAAGGGGAAAAGGCAAGGCAGCCAGCCATGAAAAAATCTAGTCCTTCTCAGCAGCAACAACAGAAAAATTCTGAAACAAAAGAGGCAATTCATGGGAATGACAAAACACAGTTGGTAAAGAATACGCCATCAAGCTCAGCAGTACCACCGTGCGGCAATGATGGAGATGAGGCAGTATCTACAGGGGCAGCTCCAAAGTAGTCCCAATGTCAAGCAAGTGGATCACATATTTTGGGAACTCAGTCCAAGCAGGAAGCAAGACCATCTGGTTTTCATGCATGTCTTGCAAAGGGAACACTTGCCCCCACAAAAGTAAGACCATCTCAACTTAAAAAGGGACCTACACTGGCAGTAAGCACAAAAAACCATATTGGAACACAACCACTAGGTGACTTAAACGGCCAAGTGCCTTTTCCGTCTCGAGGAAATGTGGTGCAGTCAGCCAATGTTATCCAGATGGTCAAGGTGCAAGACTTCAAGGCATCACCTGAGGCTGTAGCATTTAATTATGCAGGACAGGAAAAGGAGAAAGAGAACATCCCTCCGGTGTCATGTATGGAGATCAAAAGGATACCAGACGACATCGCTGTAACCATGGGAAAAAGTTCGGAACAAAGGTTGCTAATAGACCTAGGAAAATTGCCCGACTGTTCAACTATGGTTGCCCAACCTGAGGCCACAAGTGTTCCAGAAGTAATAGAAGCAATTGGCCAGAGGAACACTTCCCATTTCTCTGATGTGGAGGAGTGGTACCATGAGTTCATGCGTGTTAGTGGGAAGACAACCAATGCACTAGAAATCAACGTTCTAGATGTGAGTGAGCTATTTGCAAGGTGTGTTGATCCAAACAACATGAATCCCCAAATCAACTCCACAAATCACACTTCAGCAAATATAGATCAACAACATTTTCAGCAAAGGAACACCGAAAGATCAAATGCTTTTTACAGAGAGTACTGCCCGGCACCAAGTTTCGATCTAGGCATAGATGATTTGCCCACATCATCTGTAGACAACAGAGCACATCAACATGTTGGGTCAAGCACATTTGCTGAGCATGAGTTCAAGGAACTTTTAGTACATACCCAACCAATCATTGAAATAATTTATGACGATCATGTGTTGGACCTTGAAGGCATATATGAACCGTGTGCAGAAGCTGAAGGAAAGGCAAGTAAGTTTGACGCAAGCTGTTCAGTTGGAATTTCCTCACCAAATGCATACCAAATACCTAAAATGTTCCAACCAAGGAGAAGTGGGATCAGGCAGCAAGATTTATAGCAGTAGTAGCTCAGGAGAGATCCATCCACATCAAAACGGTAATTGAATATGGCAAATACTTTGTCACAGTTAGGGAGCTTGCAAACTCAATGAAGAAGGAATGTTTTGTCTTGAGCCATGTAATGGAAGTTGGCATAGAATCTGTAATGATGAACTTGCCACTAGACTCAAAGAAGCTCGTGATGCCCCTCAGGTTTTCGGTAAGAAAACGCGAAGCAGTTAATATTGTAGTTTTGCGATTCTTTCTTTTTCTTTTTTTTTCATAACAGGTCATGGTCATGTCCGCATTATTTTTTCACTAGGTTCAGATGCAAAACATGGAATTGAATGGCAAGGAGCTCATTTCCCGGTTCAAGAAGTCGAATCGCTTGGACCGTAAAGACATGGTAAGTTAATGGTTTCTTGGTTTCTTACCACTGCATTATATATATATATATCATTTTTTTGCTCAAATCTTTCTCACACAAATGTAAATATTTTTAGGGGGGCAAGTTGCCTACACTCATGAAATGCTTTCTCTGGCAAGTTGCTTACATAATTGCATAACTTTCCTGTGCATCTTTTGGCAGGTTGCTTACATAAGTGCATAACTTGCCTATGCATCTTTTTTTTGGCAAGTTGCTCACATAAGTGCATAACTTGCATGTGCATCTTTTGCTTCTTCAGTCCACGTATTAATTTGCGAGAGCACATAGAAAAAGTTGCTTACATCCATCCTCTAGCATGGTTTTATTTTTTTACAATAGTACCTATACACGTGTATAAGTATTTGAAGTTGCCTTTTTTTACTAACCCCAGTTTTTTTCTAAGAGATTATGTTCCCAGTTTTAGAGAACATTGACAAGTCAAAGCCAGTTACATGCAATCATTATTTATTTCTAATGTGAACATAAGGGACCGACGTTTTGAGGTTCTTGATTCTTGGAGGCCGCTCCAGAACAAGACTCTAGATGTTTGCGCAAGGAAAATGGTTGCAAGTTTTCGGGCTCTATGGGAAGAGCACTACGCCACCTCCCATGTCTTGTTGGATGACTTTGGGCTTACCAACATCGACATTCCAAAACAAAAAAACTGAGTAAGCATCCATTTTTCACATAAAACTCTGCTTTTGTTCAGACTTTTACAAGTGACGAAATACTACATAGAGTAAACTAGCTAACTAGAAAAGTTTTTTTTGAATATTGTCTAGGTTCGACTGTGGTGTTTTTGCTCTTACGCTAGCAAACAATTGGGAGGCAAGGGCTATTCCAAAATTCACAGTTGAGGATGTCCCAAACATCAGGAAACAACTGACCAACACATGGGTTGACAACAGGCACAACAAGGCTCCATGGAAAGCCATGCTCAAGTTAGCATAGGTTAGTTTTTTTCTCCCCTCACGCGTACTACATCATGTAAATGCATGCGAATTTTCTTGCATTGTGAATTTTGGACCGTCGGGGGAGTTGCCTGTATAAGAACTTGGACCAGGCAACTCAAATAGCATAAACAGGCAATTTAATCTTTAATGTGAGGCAAGTTAATCAGAAGAACCCATAGAAGATACCTAAATATTATGATCATCACACAACCAGGAGATTATTGCATCTTCAACATTACAGAATTGCCTGTATAGATTTTTTGCCAGGCAATACAAAGCACACAACAGGCAACTCAAATTCATAACCAGGCAATTCAAATTCTAATCTGAGGCAAGTTACTCACAAGAGGCCATAAACCAGAAATAATAGTTTAGGATGTTCAAACATACAGACCCACAATAGTTCAATTTGTCAATGCCATCTGGTCATTGTGTGACCATCACACCAATCTGGTCGTGCAATTTGCACCACTGTAGTTAACAGACCCACAATAGCTACATTTGTTCTTTCTCTTCGGATGCAGCTCAAGTGCCGATTGAATTCTTTTTGACTTTGCTCTACCTTTTGTAGATGATTTTGGAGGGTCTCTAGGAATTTCAGGGCCAGGTGTGGTAGTAGGTCTTCCAAACTATGGTTCAACCATCGTAGTACCTTACGCGGCCGCAACAACTGCATGTAGAGATGCAATACTGAGTGGCTGGTGTGCATGTCCACCAGGAGCTTGCACAATAGGAGACGAAAGTGCATTGCCACTTTCTTCTTGTGTAGTTTAAGAACTGGGACGCTGTCCATACCCGCCATCAATTGTTGCTGATGATCCAGGCGATGGTGCAAGGCCAGGACTAGTCGCATACATTGTGTTTGCTGCGTTAGGCCCCCGTGATGGTTGAATAGCCCCCATAGGTTGTGGTGCAGGCCAGGTTGCTGGTCTAGGACCCATAGGAGGTGGCACATCCCCTCTTGCTAGTGTCGCATCCCTCAAAAGCTGTGGCGCACCTCCTCTTACTGTTTGCACAGACCTTGCCATTGTCAAGCCCCTAAAAAGGTGTGGTGCAGCTCCACTATTTAGTGGCACATATCCTGACAGTTACTGTACAGGCCACCAGCTTTGTACTGGAGGCCCCCTGGGCAGTGGTACAACCCCCCTGGTCATCGTTGTAGCCCTCAACGTTGTAACTTGTTGATGTCCACCTTCACTCATAGAGTTACCAGCTAACATTGCTACGTTTTTTCTCTGCAGTGCAGAAGTAGGTGGCTGCTGCCTAGGTCCAAAAGGGGCTTGTGCAGGTTCGTCAAGACGCATAGCAGGGCCACTAGTTTCCCGAGTGTTACTCGGTGGTGGCGCAGAAGTAGGTGGCTGCTGCCTAGGTCCAGAAGGGGCTTGTGCATGTCCTTCAGGACGCACCGCAGGGCCACTAGTTGCCCGAGTGTTACTCGGTGGTGTTGCAGAACCACCAGCTGATGGTGGAGGACCACCAGAGGGCCCACTTGTTGGTGCTGCCGGTTTCTTCTTCCTTGACATGTTGAGATTTTTTGATTTCATGACGCGCACTACGCATATGTTTCTTTACAATATCCGTCGCAACATCTGACGCACTAGCAACCCGAGCAAGACTACCAAAATCCATCATCAAATTTGCATGTCTGAGTTCCTTCTTCGACTGTGGTGGCATCTCATCGGGTTGCTCTTCGACAACAGGGGGTGCATTGGAAATTGCCAAAGGTGTCCATCTTCTAAGTATATACTGCGCTGGGATTTCATCAACAACAAGTTGGTTGAAAACTTTCAAGATATGGCAGCAAAGCATGCCGTCCCTCTCAATCTTGCAGCAGTCACATCTGTAGTCTCCAGCACTAGCTTTCACCATGACAAAATAGCCCCTAGAACCATATTTGGCAACGCACTCTTGATTTGGGTAAACCTCATTCAAGTTTTCACCATGCAGTCGCACGTTGTACCTTGTAGTCAACTGAAACTAATCACGAAACTTCTCGTACAAGTCCCTAGTATACGATCTATACACCTGCTTCTCTATTGGGTAAGATGACCACATTTTAGTCTGCAAATGTCCTGTCCTGTAATCTTTTGAACCCTCTCGGACTAGTATGTGTGTTTGGATTTTCTGATATTGCTTCATAAAGCTCAAAATGGACTTGTGTGGGTTCACATATCGGACAACGTTGAACCCCTCGCTGCGTTGAGTTGACTACAAGAAAGGGAAGAATTGGTGCTTGAAGTAACAGGGTACCCATGTTTCTCAGTATTTGTATAGATTCTTGAAGTGGGAGTCAGTCATAGCCTCATACTTCATCATCAGCTCACACCACCGTGCCTCAAATTCCCCTGGCATCAAGCTAAAGTCCACACAGTTGTTGAAATCTTTGGACAAGCCAGGGTTTCGCCCCAACAATGCTCCAAGCTTCTCTTGTGCTTTTTTCATAATATGCCAGCGACAAAAGCGGTGCACACTTGTAGGGAAAATCTTTTTAATTGACTGTGCCATAGCGATGTCTTGGTCGGTTATGATGTTGGTGGGTGCTACATTATCCATTGCCTCAAGGAAGGTCTGGAATAGCCAATCAAAGCTTGACGCCAACTCTTGCCTAACAAAACCACAACCCAACATGAATGACTGCCCATGCCTATTAATCCCAATGAATGGTGCAAAGGGCATGTTGTACATGTTAGTCATATACATTGTGTCAAAGGAGATACAATCATGATAAGATTCCACGTAGGTCTTCCTTGCCGCACCATCGACCTAGCTAATATTCTCAACCCTGTCCTTCTCATCATATTTTATCTTGTAAAAAAATCTGGATCCTCTCTCTGCTGATCTTTAAAGTAAGAAACTGTCTCTATCATATCCCCTTCTTTTGTATCATCCTTGTTCAAGACCGTCTTGAGGTTTGTAATGTGCTTAGTGGTATAAGGTACAATGAGTTCTGACCCATAGAAATCTGACATGATGTGTATCATACGACCTGTTGACATGAAATCACAATGGTGGTCAATCCTTTTTTTTACACAAAAACATTATCAAAAATAGTTTCTTTTCTTTTTTCAGCAAGGTAACTCAAATGCAAAGCTCAGGCAATTCATGAAGCTATACAAGCAACTACGACAATATGCGTCAGGCAACACATGAGCAAAATACACAAAACAAACCAGGGGGTAATCTACTTTCTAACACTTTTTAACTATGCATTAGTGAGCAACAATAATTTCAACCATAGGCAAGTTGAGCTCATCCAGAAACAAGTACTATCGTACATTTTAGCTATAAAGAGAGTAATCACAGGCAAGTTTAGAGTCAACACCAAATTTGTTTTACAGATAAAAAAACTAGGCAAGTAGGAACTATGCATTGAGCAACAAACAGGTAAACATTAGGCAAGTCCAGCATCCAGAAACAAATCAGGCATTATCTCTTTGTACTGCTGTAAGCAATTTAATGGCATTATCAAGTAACTAAGGCATATGTTTGAAAAAAAACCAGTCACATGTTTCAAGCAAATCAGTCAAATTTGTTTTACAGATAAACAACTAAGCAAGAAGGAACTATGCATTGAGCAACAAACAGGTAAACATTAGGCAAGTCCAGCATCCAGCAACAAATCGGAAATTATCTCTTTGTACTGCTATAAGCAATTTAATGGCATTATCAAGCAACTAAGGCATATGTTTGAAGCAAATCAGTCACATGTTTCAAGCAAATCAGCCAGTTGTTGATGGGGCAAGAAACACACAATCAGTAGGCATGTCCAGGATCTTAAAGTTAGAAGGTAGGGGGTGCTACCTCTTGAGCATGCGTTAGTTTTCCCTTGAAGAGGAAAGAGTGATGCAACAAAGTAGCGTAAGTATTTCCCTCAGTTTTTGAGAACCAATGTATCAATCCAGTAGGAGATTACACACAAGTCACCTAGTACCTGCACAAACAAACAAGAACCCCGCAACCAACACGATAAAGGGGTTGTCAATCCCTTCACAGTCACTTACGAAAGTGTGATCTGATAGAGATAATAAGATAAATATTTTTGGTATTTTTATGATATAGATTGAAAGTAAAGATTGCAAAGTAAAATAAATAGGGAACTTATATGATGGAAGATAGACCCAGGGGCCATAGGTTTCACTAGTGGCTTCTCTCAAGTGCCATAAGTATTACAGTGGGTAAACAAATTACTGTCGATCAATTGATAGAAAAGTGCAAAATTATGAGAATATCTAGGCATGATCATGTATATAGGCATCACGTCCATGACAAGTAGACCGAAACAATTCTGCATCTACTACTATTACTCCACACATTGACCGCTATCCAACATGCATCTAGAGTATTTAGTTTATAAGAACAGAGTAACGCATTAGGCAAGATGACATGATGTAGAGGGATAAACTCAAGCAATATGATATAAACCCCATCTTTTTATCCTTGATGGCAACAATACAATACGTGCCTTGCAGCCCCTGCTGTCACTGGGAAAGGACACCGCAAGATTGAACCCAAAGCTAAGCACTTCTCCCATTGCAAGAAATATCAATCTAGTAGGCCAAACCAATCTGATAATTCAAAGAGACTTGCAAAGATAACAAATCATAAATAAAAGATTTCAGAGAAGAATCAAATATTGTTCATAGATATTCTTGATCATAAACCCACAATTCATTGGATCTCGACAAACACACCGCAAAAAGAATTACATCGAATAGATCTCCAAGAAGATCGAGGAGAACTTTGTATTGAGATCCAAAGAGAGAGAAGAAGCCATATAGCTAATAACTATGGACCCGAAGGTCTGTGGTAAACTACTCACACATCGTCGGAGAGGTTATGGTGTTGATGTAGAAGCCCTTCGTGATCGATCCCCCCTCCTGCGGAGCTCCGGAAAAGGCCCCAAGATGGGATCTCTTGGGTACAGAAGGTTGCGGCAGTGGAAATAGGGTTTCTTGGTGCTCCCGGATGTTTTTGGGGTAAATGGGTATATATAGGAGGAAGAAGTATGCTACCTCTTGAGCACTGCTTTGGTTTTCCCTTGAAGAGGAAAGAGTGATGTAGTAAAGCAGCGTAAGTATTTCCCTCAGTTTTTGAGAACCAAGGTATCAATCCAGTAGGAGACCATGCGCGAGTCACCTCGTACCTACACAAACAAATAAGAACCTCGCAACCAACACGATAAAGGGGTTGTCAATCCCTTCACGGCCACTTGCAAGAGTGAGATCTGATAGAGATAATAATAATAAGATAATATTTTTGTTATTTTTATGATATAAATTGAAAGTAAAGATTGCAAAATAAAATAGATTGAAAACTTGTATGATGGAGAATAGACCCGGGGGCCATAGGTTTCACTAGTGGCTTCTCTCAAGATAGCATAAGTATTACGGTGGGTGAACAAATTACCATCGAGCAATTGATAGAAAAGTGAATAATTATGAGAATATCTAGGTATAATCATGTATATAGGCATCACGTCCGTGACAAGTAGACCGA
Source organism: Triticum urartu (assembly GCF_003073215.2). Taxonomy (NCBI): domain Eukaryota; kingdom Viridiplantae; phylum Streptophyta; class Magnoliopsida; order Poales; family Poaceae; genus Triticum; species Triticum urartu. The sequence goes on from NC_053028.1 coordinate 134,177,635, forward strand.
CTCCTGCCTGCATCTACTACTATTACTCCACACATCGACCGCTATCCAGTATGCATCTAGAGTATTAAGTTCATAAGAACAGATTAACGCCTTAAGCAAGATGACATGATATAGAGGGATAAACTCATGCAATATGATGTAAACCCCATCTTTCTATCCTCGATGGCAACAATACAATACGTGCCGTTTCCCTTTCTGTCACTGGGATCGAGCACCGCAAGATTGAACCCAAAGCTAAGCACTTCTCCCATTGCAAGAAAGATCAATCTAGTAGGCCAAACCAAATTGATAATTCGAAGAGACTTGCAAAGATAAACCAATCATACATAAAAGAATTCAGAGAAGATTCAAATATTGTTCATAGATAGACTTGATCATAAACCCACAATTCATCGGATCTCGACAAACACACCGCCAAATAAGATTACATCGAATAGATCTCCAAGAGAATTGAGGAGAAATTTGTATTGAGATCCAAAGAGAGAGAAGAAGCAATCTAGCTACTAGCTATGGACCCGAAGGTCTGAGGTAAACTACTCAGACATCATCGGAGGGGCCATGGAGTTGATGTAGAGGCCCTCCGTGATCAATGCCCCCTCCGGTGGAGCTCCGGAAAAGGCCCCAAGATGGGATCTCTTGGGTACAGAAGGTTGCGGCGGTGGAAATAGGGTTTCGTGGTTCTCCTGGATGTTTTCAGGGTATGTGAACATATATAGGAGGAAGAAGTAGGTCGGTTGAGCCACGAGGGGCCCACGAGGGGGGAGGGCGTGCCCAGGGGGGTAGGCGCGCCCCCTGCCTCGTGGCCGCCTCGTTCGTTTCTTGATGTCCCCTCCAAGTCCTCTGGATCACGTTTGTTCCAAAAATCACGTTCCCGAAGGTTTCATTCCGTTTGGACTCCGTTAGATATTCCTTTTCTACGAAACACTGAAACAGGCAAAAAAAGCAATTTGGGCTAGGCCTCCGGTTAATAGGTTAGTCCCAAAAATAATATAAAAGTGTAAAATAAAGCCCATTAACATCCAAAACAGATAATATAATAGCATGGAACAATCAAAAATTATAGATACGTTGGAGACGTATAAAGCATACCCAAGCTTAATTCCTGCTCGTCCTCGAGTAGGTAAATGATAAAAACAGAATTTTTGATGTGGAATGCTTTCTAGAATATTCTTCAATGTATTTCTCTCTATTGTGTCATGAATGTTCAGATCCGAAATTTTAAGAAAAAAGTTTAATATTGACATAAAAATGATAATACTTCAAGCATACTAGCAAAGCAATCATGTCTTCTCAAAATAACATGGCCAAAGAGAGTTGTGCCTACAAAATCATATAGTCTGGCTGTGCTCCATGTTCACCACACAAAATATTTAAATCATGCACAACCCCGATGACAAGCCAAGCAATTGTTTCATACTTTTGATGTTCTCAAACTTTTTCAATCTTCATGCAATACATGAGCGTGAGCCATGGACATAACACTATAGGTGGAATAGAATGGTGGTTGTGGAGAAGACAAAAATGAGAAGATAATCTCACATCAACTAGGCGTATCAACGGGCTATGGAGATGCCCATCAATAGATATCAATGTGAGTGAGTAGGCATTGCCATGCAACGGATGCACTAGAGCTATAAGTGTACGAAAGCTCAACAAAAGAGTAATACTCCAAGTAGGTTAATCAAGCAATTATGTCTTATCAAAATACCATAGCCAAAGAAAACTTATCCCTACAAAGTCATATAGTTTGTCCATGCTTCTTTTTCGTCACACAAAATGCTCTCATCATGCATAACCCCGATGACAAGCCAAGCAATTGTTTCATACTTAGCCTTTTCAAACTCTTTCAACTTTCACGCAATATATGAGCGCGAGCCATGGACATAGCACTATGTGTGGAATAGAATATGATGATTGATGTTGTGTGAGAAGACAAAAAGGGAGAAAGTCTCACATTGACGCGGCTAATCAATGGGCTATGGAGATGCCCACCGATTGATGTCAATGCAAGGAGTAGGGATTGCCATGCAATGGATGCACTAGAGCTATAAATGTATGAAAGCTCATCAAAGAAACTAAGTGGGTGTGCATCCAACTCACTTGCTCACGAAGACCTAGGGTATTTGAGGAAGCCCATCATTGGAATATACAAGCCAAGTTCTATAATGAAAAATTCCCACTAGTATGTGAAAGTGACAAAATAAGAGACTCTCTATCATGAAGATCATGGTGCTACTTTGAAGCACAAGTGTGAGAAAAGGATAGTAACATTGTCCCTTCTCTCTTTTTCTCTCATTTTTTTATTTGGGCCTTCTTTTTTGGCCTCTTTTCTCTTTTTTTTCTTCGTCCGGAGTCTCATCCCGACTTGTGGGGGAACCATAGTCTCCATCATCCTTTCCTCACATGGGACAATGCTCTAATGATGATCATCACACTTTTATTTTCTTACAACTCAACAATTACAACTCGATACTTAGAACAAAATATGACTCCATGTGAATGCCTCCGGTGGTGTACCAGGATTGCGATGAATCAAGAGTGACATGTATTAAAAAATTATGAACGGTGGCTTTGCCACAAATACGATGTCAACTACATGATCATGCAAAGCAATATGACAATGATGATGCGTGTCATAATAAATGGAACGGTGGAAAGTTGCATGGCAATATATCTCGGAATGGCTATGGAAATTCCATAATAGGTAGGTATGGTGGCTGTTTTGAGGAAGATATAAGGAGGCTTATGTTTGATAGAGCGTATCATATCACGGGGTTTGGATGCACCGGCGAAGTTTGCACTAACTCTCAAGGTGAGAAGGGGCAATGCACGGTACCGAAGAGGCTAGCAATGATGGAAGGGTGAGAGTGCATATAATCCATGGACTCAACATTAGTCATAAAGAACTCACATACTTATTGCAAAAATCTACAATTCATGAAAACCAAGCACTATGTGCATGCTCCTAGGGGGATAGATTGGTAGGAAAAGACCATCGCTCGTCCCTGACCGCCACTCATAAGGAAAGCAATCAAAGAACACCCCATGCTTCAAATTGTCACATAACATTTACCATACGTGCATTCTACGGGACTTGCCAACTTCAACACAAGTATTCATCAATTTCACAATTACTCAACTAGCACACCTCTAATATTACCACCTTTATATCTCAAAACCATCTATCAAGCATCCAACTTCTCTTAGCATTTAAAATTTATAACCAAAGTGAATTACCATGCTGTTCTAAAGGACTCTCAAAATGATATAAGTGAAGCATGAGAGATCAATTACTTCTATAAAATAGAAGCACCGCCATGCTCTAAAAGATATAAGCGAAGCACTAGAGCAAAAATTATCTAACTCAAAAGATATAAGTGAAGCACATAGAGTATTCTAATAAATTCCAATTCATGTGTGTCTCTCCTAAAAGGTGTGTACAGCAAGGATGGTTGTGGTAAACTAAAAAACAAATACTCAAATCATACAAGACGCTCCAAGAAAAACACATATCATGTGGCGAATAAAAATATAGCTCCAAGTGAAGTTACCGATGGACAAAGACGAAAGAGGGGATGCCTTCCGGGGCATCCCCAAGCTTAGGATTTTTGGTGTCCTTGGGTTTTACATTGGGGTGCCTTGGGCATCCCCAAGCTTAGGCTCTTGCCACTCCTTGTTCCACAATCCATCAAATCCTTACCCAAAACTTGAAAACTTCACAACACAAAACTTAAAAGAAAATCTTCGTGAGCTCCGTAGTAAAAGAAAACAAACCACCACTTCAAGGTACTGTAATTAATTCATTCTTTATTTATATTGGTGTTAAACCTACTGTATTACAACTTTTCTATGGTTCATAAACTCTATTACTAGCCATAGATTCATCAAAATAAGCAAACAACACGCGAAAAACAGAATCTGTCAAAAAGAGAACAGTCCGTAGTAATCTGTAGGTTTCGAATACTTCTGTAACCCCAAAAATTCTAAAATAAATTGCTGGACGTGAGGAATTTATCTATTAATCATCTTCAAAAGGAATTAACTAAATATCATTCTCCAGTAAAAAATGGAAGCAATTCTCGTGAGCACTAAAGTTTCTGTTTTTTACAGCAAGATCAAAAAGACTTTCCCCAAGTCTTCCCAACGGTTCTACTTGGCACAAACACTAATTAAACACAAAAAACACAACCAAAACAGAGGATAGATAATTTTTTATTACTAAACAGGAAAAAAAATCAAGGAATAAAAATAAAATTGGGTTGCCTCCCAACAAGCGATATCTTTTAACGCCCCTAGCTATGCATAAAAGCAAGGATAGATCTAGGTATTTCCATCTTTGGTAGGCAATCCATAAGTGGCTCTCATAATAGATTCATATGGTAATTTAATTTTCTTTCTAGGGAAGTGTTCCATGCCTTTCCTTAACGGAAATTGGAATTTAATATTCCCTTCCTTCATATCAATAATTGCACCAATCGTTCTAAGGAAAGGTCTACTAAGAATAATAGGACATGAAGAATTGCAATCTATATCAAGAACAATGAAATATACAGGCACATAATTCCTATTTGCAACAATAAGAACATCATTAATTTTTCCCATAGGTTTCTTAATGGTGGAATCCGCAAGGTGCAAGTTTAAAGAACAATCATCAAATTCGCAGAAACCTAGCAAATCACACAAAGTTTTTTGGGATCGTGGAAACACTAGCACTCAAATCACACAGAGCATAGCATTCATGATCTTTAATATTTATTTTAATAGTAGGTTCCCACTCATCATAAAGGTTTGTAGGGATAGAAACTTCCAACTCAAGCTTTTCTTCATAAGATTGCATCAAAGCATCAACGATATGTTTAGTAAAGGCTTTATTTTGACTATAAGCATGAGGAGAATTTAGCACGGGTTGCAACAAGGAAATACAATCTATAAAAGAGCAATTATCATAATTAAATTCCTTAAAATCCAAGATAGTGGGTTCGTTGCTATCTAAAGTTTTGACCTCTTCAATCCCACTTTTATCAATTTTTGCATCAAGATCTAAAAACTCTGAATCATTGGGATGCCTTCTAACTAAAGTTGACTCATCTCTAGTCCATAATTATCAAGATTCATATTGCAAAACAAAGATTTAATAGGGGACACATCAATTACTTTTAGATCTTCATCTTTATTATCATGGAAACTAGAAGAACACGCTTTCACAAAGCAATCTTTTTTAGCATGCATCCTAGCGGATCTTTCCTTTGCACTCATCAATGGAAATTCTCATAGATTTGAGAGACTCATTGATATAATGATTAGGTGGAATAGATCTAAGTTTCAAAGAATCAACATCAAGAGAAATTCTATCCACGTTCCTAGCAAACTCATCAATCTTAAGCAATTTTTTTAATCAAAGCATTGAAACTCTTTTGCGAACTAATAAATTCTTTAATAGTAGATTCAAAATCAGAGGGCATATTATTATAATTTCCATAAGAATTGTTGTAGGAATTACCATAATTATTAGAGGAATTACTAGGAAACGACCTAGAATTAAAATTACATCTATACGCGTTGTTACTAAAATTGTTCCTACCAACAAAATTCACATCCATAGATTCATTATTATTCTCAATTAAAGTAGACAAAGGCATATCATTAGGATCAGTAGGAGCACTCTTATTAGCAAAAAATTTCATAAGTTCATCCATCTTTCCACTCAAAACATTAATCTCTTCAATTGCATGCACTTTTTTACTAGTAGATCTTTCCGTATGCCACTGATAATATATAACCATAATATTATCTAGGAGTTTGGTAGCTTCTCCTAAAGTGATTTCCATAAAAGTGCCTCCCGCGGCTGAATCTAAAAGATTTCTAGAAGCAAAACTCAATCCGGCATAAATTTTTTGTATAATCATCCATAAATTCAATCCATGTGTAGGGCAATTACGTATCATTAATTTCATCCTCTCCCAAGATTGTGCAACATGCTCATGATCAAGTTGCTTAAAATTCATAATGTCGTTTCTAAAAGAGATGATCTTAGCGGGAGGAAAATACTTAGAGGTAAAAGCATCTTTGCATTTATTCCACGAATCGATACTATTTTTGGGCAAAGACGAAAACCAAGCTTTAGCATGATCTCTAAGCGAAAACGGAAATAGCTTAAGCTTAACAATATCATTATCCACATATTTCTTCTTTTGCATATCACACAAATCAACAAAGTTGTTTAGATGGGTAGCGACATCTTCACTAGGAAGGCCAGAAAACAGATCTTTCATGAAAAGATTCAGCAAAGCAGTATTAATTTCAGAAGATTCGACATCGGTAAGAGGAGCAATCGGAGTGCTAATAAAATCATTATTGTTGGTATTGGCAAAGTCACACAATTTAGTATTATCTTGAGCCATCGTAACAAGCAAGCAATCCAACACACAAGCAAACAAGAAACAAGCAAAAGAGGCAAACTGGAAAAGAGAAGGGGAACGGAAAAAGAGGGCGAATAAAACGGCAAGGGTGAAGTGGGGGAGAGGAAAACGAGAGGCAAATGGAAAATAATGTAATGCGAAGGATAAGAGTTGTGATGGGTACTTAGTATGTCTTGACTTGGCATAGATCTCCCCAGGAACGGCGCCAGAAATCCTTCTTGCTACCTCTTGAGCACTATGTTGGTTTTTCCTTGAAGAGGAAAGGGTGATGCAGTAAAGCAGCATAAGTATTTCTCCCAGTTTTGAGAACCAAGGTATCAATCCAGTAGGAGACCACACACGAGTCACCTCGTACCTACACAAACAAATAAGAACCTTGCAACCAACGTGATAAAGGGGTTGTCAATCCCTTCATGGCCACTTGCAAGAGTGAGATCTGATAGAGATAATAATAATAAGATAAATATTTTTGGTATTTTTATGATATAAATTGAAAGTAAAGATTGCAAAATAAAATAGATTGAAAACTTGTATGATGGAGAATAGACCCGGGGGCCATAGGTTTCACTAGTGGCTTCTCTCAAGATAGCATAAGTATTACGGTGGGTGAACAAATTACTATCGAGCAATTTATAGAAAAGCGAATATTTATGAGAATATCGAGGTATGATCATGTATATAGGCATCACGTCCGTAACAAGTAGACCGTCCTGCCTGCATCTACTACTATTACTCCACACATCGACCGCTATCCAGCATGCATCTAGAGTATTAAATTCATAAGAACAGAGTAACGCCTTAAGCAAGATGACATGATGTAGAGGGATAAACTCATGTAATATGATGTAAACCCCATATTTTTATCCTCGATGGCAACAATACAATACGTGTCGTTTCTCTTTGTATCACTGGGATCGAGCACCGCAAGATTGAACCCAAAGCTAAGCACTTCTCCCATTGCAAGAAAGATCAATCTAGTAGGCCAAACTCTCGGGGATATACCCCGCGGTATGACCCGGCCGGAATCATGACCCGGCCGGGCTTGGCGACTCACCAGAGACCTGGCTGGAGCTTGGCGACTCACTGGCGATCCGCCAAGACATGGCGGTTTACATGTAACCCGCCTAGACATTGTGACTCACTGGAGACCCGGCGGGTGGATCAGACGGACGACAAGGCCCAAGGCCTAGCGGGCTGGCTTATACTCTGGTGGGCCGTCTTAAGAGGAAAATGATGACGAATATTTCATTTACGAGGAAGCAAGACCCGAACTTGTATTCAACTTGTGAGAAAGGATAGACTAGTCGTAGTCCTACTAGGACTCCACATGTAACCCGCCCCTTCAACATATATAAGGAGAGGCATGGCTCCCAAAAGAGAAAAAACAAGAAACAATATTTAGGGCTAGACACAAAGGGGAGCCAGCTTATGCGGCGACTCTCTCATGATCATAATGAGATCTACCACAAACAGCATGTAGGGTTATTACCGGATGATGTTTCCCGGGGCCCGAAGCTGTCTAAATCCTTGTCTTGTGTTGCGTCACTCGATTCCACTCAACCTCTCTCAAGCTACCACATAGATGCGTTGGCCTCGCGACTAAGTCCTCACACTAGGACATCTGCTATGACAATTCCACGATAGTTGGCGCCCACAGTGGGACCTGCGCACGGTAGTGTTGAGCTCTTGGAGGGATTTCTTCAGGGATCAAGAAGCTCGTGATTCGTCGGGTGAAAGAAGAGCCGACAAGAGCCAGCAATATCCATTGTCTAATGATTGGAGTCATGGTTAAACTTTGGAGCTGACAGATACAAGGTTGATAAGAGACAAAGAAATTTTAGGGTTTCTGTGCGCCGCCCCGTGCATGGCTCGGCGACTCGCCGAATCCGAAGACTGTTCAATATGTGCTGCAGCAACACCACGACGACGTCTACTTCAACGAGTCATATGTGTCCTGATCGGATTCTTGGTTAAGGCTGCTCGCCCAATAAACAAAAACAACAAACAGTGACAAGAGCGATTGATTGAATCACTGCTGCTGCTACGTTCAAGGAAATCACAGCCAAGTACTAATAGTTGCACATTGTACGAGATCTATTTTGATTTTGGAGTAGTAGTGCTACTGCTATTACTAGCACGTGAGTTCTAATCAGAACATGATCAACTTCTATTCATTACGTAAAGAGATTTGAAGCATTAAGGGAAGATTCCAGCGTGTTAAGCCACCTCCAAGTCGACCTGCCTCGTGGCTGCTGAAAAAAATACTACCCGGAGAGGAAGACAACCATGACTGGGAGACAACGGCCACGACTCAGATTCGCCGCGACGAGCCACCGTGGGCTTCCTATGAGCTGCTTTCTTGTTGTTCCTGTATCGCGGTGCCGCCCGGGCATTTCCGCCCCCTGCCGCGAGGCCGTCTGTATGAGTCGCTCCGTGAACCGGTCTAGTTCTCAGCCTCCGTCACTGCAGTATTGAGCCAGGCATGCCTCTGCCGCCGCGGCCCTCCTCTTACTCCGAGCTCAACCCGGATTGCCATGTCCCCGGTGTTGCCCCGACCTTGCTATTGCCTCCTCTGCTGTGAGACGGCCTTGAGTCGCCGCCGGAGAGCCATCGCCGTCCTCTACACCGCAGCCTACCTCCGCCGCCCGGCTCCCGGTCGCCGCCATGGCCCGCTTCAGCCGCCGCTTCCACCGACCTCGGCTAATCCGCCGCCCGCTAGCCAGACTCTGTCTCCGCCTCAAAATTCCGGGCCGGCCTTGCCGTGTGTCGCTACCGCGTTGGGTCGCCGCTCCGGCCTTGAACCGCAGCTTCGGACGAGCGCTGATGAGCGCCTCGCACCGCTACCTCCGTCGCCGCGTCTCCGGTCTCCGCCTCCGCCATCATCTCATCCCTAAAGCGCCGTGACTCGCCCCCGCTTTGTCAAGGCACCCCCTGCTGGTGTGATTTGATCTTACTGGTACAAAGCGAAAGAAAATTGGGGGATAATGGAGCACTTGGAGCAGTGCATGCGTGCATATTGACTCGAAGACTAGTCTGCCAACAATAATGGGTAGGAGTCCCAGTGGGCAAGGCATTATGCGTTACCAGCATCTACGCTCATCTGATAATTACCAGGTGCTATCTGTTCCATATATTTTATCAGCATGGGTTAAATTGTTTAAAAACAATTACTTAGGTTTGTGATATTTTTTCGCAGGATCAATATTCATTACAAAGGTGTGCGTAAGGGACGCACGCTTACATCATTTTTTGCGCTAACAATTATCCATGCTGTGCTGCCGGACGAATACGTGCGCAAGTCGTCGTCCTTGTGGCCCGGTTTATATACACTTGCCGGGACCGCGCCAGTGATTAACTCGCCGTCCGCGCGGTTTACCGCGCCCGCAATTAACTCGCCCGACCATATGAAGCATTACTATCATCTATCGTTCACAAACATCAGGTGATATCCATCTGAGTCTATTTATTTAACACATATTGTTTTTATCAGAAAACAATTACTTTTGGTCTGTATATTTTTATGTGCAGGACAATGATTTATTATAAAGATGGTGCCATGCTGTGCCAATGAAGTATGCGTTAAGCGTCGTCATGCGCCGGCATCCGCACCTACTTGTTGTTGAACGGGTGTGCGCAAGCCGCCATCCGTGCAGCTTAATCTACATCAACCCGCCGGAGCCGCGCTGAGCCGCCCTTACCGTTTGAGCCGCCGGGGTTATATTAAGTTGCCGATCTGCTTGAGCCGCCGGAGCTATATTGAGCCGTTGGTCTGCCTAAGCCACCTCCGTCGCGATGAACGGATCATCCATCGTCCAAACTAATCAGGTGATATCCATTCAAGTTTGATTTATTAACACATGTTGTTTTTGTCAAAGAATGAGTTTATCTTTGCCTTGGTCTGCAATATTGTTTATGCAGGGCAATTATTTATGACAAAAAGTGATATTATACCGCGGAGATGGAGGCACGCCAATATCTTTTGGCCCAGGTGGTCATCGTTATTCAACGAACAACCGCACCGGCTTACAGCGTCATGGTCGTCTCTCGCGACCGCACCGGTTTACAACGCCGCGGTCGACTCTCCCGTCCACACCGGTTTAAAACGCCACATATGAAAAATCTGTCAGCACCCGCGGCCGACTCGGACGCGATTGTTTTCAGTTTCACCATGGTGATCATCGACTCCGCGGTGATAATTGCTGATCTGACGCATCAGGTGAAATCCATCCATCATATTTTTATAAATTATATATTTCTTTCTTTAAAAGAGAAATTACTCCGGTTTGCAAGTTGTCCCATGTAGGATTCAAACCGGTCTATATCACGGTTAATTATGAAGAATTTCAAGCCAACTCCTCAAGTCGCCTTGAGACTCGGAGGCTACGATGACATGACTTAGCAAATATCGTGAGATTTAAGACCCCGGGTCATTGGAGGGAAGATAACCCGGTCCCGGAGGCTACCGCCATATTGGTAAAAATTTAAAAGCCGTCAAAAAATTTCCGGCTCACAATGATGCTTTGGTTTACAATCTGGCTCAAGGTAAACCTGTTTCCCACAAAGCTTGAAGCTCTCAAATCCGGTTTAAAGTTCCGGTTCAAAAAGAATTAATCTCTCGCAAGTTCGAGTTCTCAGACAAATTAATGGTTGCCAAAGAGAACTTGCTGCCATGATGCACGATTCAAACATGGGTATCCTGCCTTACGACTTATCTTATTATGATCACTTGGGGGCTTCCTGCTCATCGAGCATAGATGTCGGCACCCTCTTGATCGGCGCGATGCCAGAATTTATATGGTCACTTGGGGGCTTCCCGTTCAAACATAGGTCGTATTCGAACTAAAGAGAACATAGCTGTCGTAATCCTTTTGATTGGCGCAAAGCCAAACTCACTAGGGGGCTTCTTGATCGTATCTGAATCATAGCTTAACCCCTTTTGGGTACGACTTGGATCGTATTTGAATCAGGGTCGTTAAAAACCTCTCATGGTCATTTGGGGGCTTCCTGTTCAAACATAGGTTGTATTCGAACCAAAGAGAACATAGTTGTCGGTACCCTCTTGATCGGTGCAACGCCAAAGCCACCGGGGGCTACATGATCGTATTCGAATCCTAGCTTAACCCCTTTGGAACAGTTTACTAATCGTATTCGAATCATAAACCTCAATTTTTATTTGGTTTAAGTTTTTGCAAACAATCTTTTGGGTTTTGAGACTTTTTGCTCATATCTGAATCATATAAGTGTGGTTTTGTTTAAACCCGGATTGGCTTTGGACGATAAGTCGCCAGCATGTGACAATCATCATATATTTGGAAGTTTTGGCTTCTAAGGATTGGGTTATCACCCTTACTGCACAGGTCATGTAAACCGGCAATACAAATTCAATATCACATTGGTTATATGTGGGATATTATGACCCGCCCTGCGATAAACCGCCAAGGGATCTTGTGATTTACTTGTGTGCAGGATAAAGACTACATTTGGGTGGTTACCCGCCCCGGCTTTTGACGTTAAGTCGCCAGGGCATATGTTTTTTAAACTCTATGCAGGATTTGCAGAGCTATGACTTACATAAATGATTAAGTTCCAGCCCATTGTCAAAAATTGAAATTTGTGTCTCAAAAGGGTTATCAATTCTTGATTTTCTCAAAGGCTATAAGCCGCCGGGTTATAAAAATTCCGGTTTACAATGGAGGCATATTAAATCGTCATCGGCCAAGAGCCGCCAGGTTATTCAAATCGTTAATAGCCAACATGGCTAGATTTTTATTATGGTTATCAATAACCAATATTACGATTGAGGTTTTCAAAGTCACTTCAGCACAATGGATATTATTTTATCAATGGATATAATTTATTCTACAATGGAAGGAATAGTCCTGAGTCGCTGCAGGCTTACGACCCAGCACTTGGGGGCTACATTATTCAGTTTGAGATCACATCAAATATGCAAGTCCCATGTCACTGCCAGCATGCACCATGGCACTTGGGGGCTAATGCAAAGACAATTTTACTGACCTTATTGAAGAGCCGACTCATCACATCATAATGAGCCGGCCCTTGGGGGCTACCAATTGCTCCTGTCAACAATTCAAGGTACACAAGTTTTATTCCATTATGTTGAAGGGTCCACTGCTCAGTTGGTAAAGCACAAAGTTCTTAACCTTGTGGAAGTGGGTTCAAGCCCCATGATGGAGGGTTACATCATATGATGTTCTTTTCAAAAAAGTATATATAAAGTCCCAGCTCAATATTATCTTACTGAGACGGCCCTTGGGGGCTACACATTGTTGTTCAAATCTATATGATCATATTTATAAAGTCCCTGCTCATTATTGCATAATGACCCGGCCCTTGGGGGCTACACTGGTTGTAGTTTTTTATGAGTATAAGGCAATTACAAGTCCCAGGTTGCTGCAAGCATGACAACCTGGCACTTGGGGGCTACATATATGGAGTATTCAATCTTTACTAGTGACTAAGATGAACAACATGGATTTCTTCAAAATGGCAGTATTTATATTGAAGCAAGTCTTAAAACATCACTTTGTTTCTGCTCAAGACTTGGGGGCTACAGGTAATATGGATATAAGGGAGAAAAAATCTTCAAATTCCCAGTTTTGCGTAAAACAGATTGACCTGGGGTTACCAATAACTATGACCCAGCGTTGGCAACAATTATGACCCGGTGCTATCAATATTTACAAACCGGATATTTTGGCAATGATAAACCGGCAAGTTCTACAAGCCGATTGAAAGTCAAAATGAGTTTTTTCAAGACCAATATTTTTAAGCCGACGTTTTGGAAGCCGATTCAAGTGGATTATTTATTACAATATTTCTCTATAAAATACCAATGTCTGCAAGTTGGCTCTGAAGCTGGCCTATTGACCCAGATTTCTCAAAAGAAGTATCTGGATTTTTGCATTGGCAAGGTTTGGACATATCTGTTAAAAGAGATTTGCTATAAGATCTTTGAGTATGCATCCAGGAGGAAATAACAAGGACTTAAAGATAATCAGGTGCCGGTTCAGGAAAATATTTAACCTAGAGCACAACCTATCAAGTTTGTTCTTGTGTTTATTTTACAGGATTAGTTTAACATGGATAAATCCAAATTAAACTAGGGGCTAATGTCAGGGATATACCCCGCGGTATGACCCGGCTGGAATCATGACCCGACCGCGCTTGGCGACTCAGCGGAGACCTGGCTGGAGCTTGGCGACTCACTGGCGATCCGCCCGGACATGGCGGTTTACATGTAACCCGCCTAGACATTGTGACTCACTGGAGACCCGGCAGGCGGATCAGACGGACGACCAGGCCCAAGGCCTAGCGGGCCGGCTTATACTCTGGTGGGTCGGCTTAAGAGGAAAAGGATGACGAATATTTCCTTTACGAGGAAGCAAGACCCGGACTTGTATTCAACTTGTGAGAAAGGATAGACTAGTCCTAGTCCTACTAGGACTCCACATGTAACTCGCCCCTTCAACATATATAAGGAGAGGCAGGGCTCCCAAAAGAGAAAAAACAAGAAACAATATCTAGGGCTAGACACAAAGGGGGAGCCGGCTTATGCGGCGACTCTCTCATGATCATAATGAGATCTAGGCACAAACAACATGTAGGGTTATTAACGGATGATGTTTCCCGGGGCCCGAAGCTGTCTAAATCCTTGTCTTGTGTTGCGTCACTCGATTCCGCTCAACCTCTCTCAAGCTACCACATAGATGCGTTGGCCTCGCGGCTAAGTCCTCACACTAGGACATCTGCCGTGACAATTCCACGACACAAACCAAACTGATAATTCGAAGAGACTTGCAAAGATAAACCAATCATACATAAAAGAATTCAGAGAAGATTCAAATATTGTTCATAGATAGACTTGATCATAAACCCACAATTCATCGGATCTCAACAAACACACCGCAAAAAGAAGATTACATCGAATAGATCTCCAAGAGAATCGAGGAGAACTTTGTATTGAGATCCAAAGAGAGAGAAGAAGCCATCTAGCTACTAGCTATGGACCCGAAGGTCTGAGGTAAACTACTCACACATCATCAGAGGGGCCATGGAGTTGATGTAGAGGCCCTCCGTGATCAATGCCCTCTCCGGCGGAGCTCTGGAAAAGGCTCCAAGATGGGATCTCTTGGGTACAGAAGGTTGCGGCGGTGGAAATAGGGTTTCGTGGTGCTCCTGGATGTTTTTAGGGTATGTGAACATATATAGGAGGAAGAAGTAGGTCGGTTGAGCCACGAGGGGCCCACGAGGGGGAGGGCGTTGCTGGGGAATGTAGTAATTTCAAAAAATTTCCTACGCACACACAAGATCATGGTGATGCACATCAACGAGAGGGGAGAGTGTTGTCTACGTACCCTCGTAGACCGGAAGCGGAAGCGTTAGCACAACGCGGTTGATGTAGTCGTACGTCTTCACGGCCCGACCGATCAAGCACCGAAACTACGACACCTCCGAGTTCTAGCACACATTCAACTCGATGACGATCCCCGGACTCCGATCCAACAGAATGTCGGGGAAGAGTTCCATCAGCACGACGGCGTGGTGACGATCTTGATGTTCTACCGTCGTAGGGCTTCGCCTAAGCACCGCTACAATATTATCGAGGATTATGGTGGAAGGGGGCACCGCACACGGCTAAGAGATCAATGATCAATTGTTGTGTCTCTGGGGTGCCCCTCCTGCCCCGTATATAAAGGAGTGGAGGAGGGGGCCGGCCAAGGAGGGTGGCGCGCCCAAGGGGGGAGTCCAACTCCCACCAGGAGTAGGACTCCCCTTTTTCCTATTAGGAGTAGGAGAGGGAAGGAAGAGGAAGGAGGGAGGAAGGAAAGGGGGGGGCCTCCCAATTCGGATTGGGCTTGGGAGGGGGGCGCCCCCTCCCTTGCTCCTTTCCCCTCCTTTCCACTAAGGCCCAATAAGGCCCATATACCTCCCGGGGGGTTCCGATAACCTCCCGGTGATCCGGTGTTGTCCCAATCTTACCCGGAACCTTTCCGGTGTCCAAATATAGTCGTCCAATATATCGATATTTATGTCTCGACCATTCCGAGACTCCTCATCAAGTCCGTGTTCACATCCGGGACTCCGAACAACCTTTGGTACATCAAAATATATAAACTCATAATGAAACTGTCATCGTAACGTTAAGCGTGTGGACCCTACGGGTTTGAGAACAATGTAGACATGACCGAGACACGTCTCCGGTCAATAACCAATAGCGGAACCTGGATGCTCATATTGGTTCCTACATATTCTATGAAGATCTTTATCGGTCAGATCGCATAACAACATACGTTGTTCCCTTTGTCATCGGTATGTTACTTGCCCGAGATTCGATCATCGGTATCTCAATACCTAGTTCAATCTCGTTACCGGCAAGTCTCTTTACTCGTTTCGTAATACATCATCTTGCAACTAACTTATTAGTTGCATTGCTTGCAAGGCTTTAGGTGATGTGCATTATCGAGAGGGCCCGGAGATACCTCTCCGACAATCGGAGTGACAAATCCTAATCTCGAAATACGCCAACCCAACAAGTACCTTCGGAGACACCTGTAGAGCACCTTTATAATCACCCAGTTATGTTGTGACATTTGGTAGCACACAAAGTGTTCCTCTGGTAAACGGGAGTTTCATAATCTCATAGTCATAGGAACATGTATAAGTCATGAAGAAAGCAATAACAACAAACTAAACGATCAAGTGCTATGCTAATGGAATGGCTCAAGTCAATCACATCATTCTCCTAATGATGTGATCCCGCTATTCAAATGACAACTCATGTCTATGGTTAGGAAACATAACCATATTTAATCAACGAGCTAGTCAAGTAGAGGCATACTAGTGACACTCTGTTTGTCTATGTATTCACACATGTATTATGTTTCCGGTTAATACAATTCTAGCATGAATAATAAACATTTATCATGATATAAGGAAATATATAATAACTTTATTATTGCCTCTAGGGCATATTTCCTTCAGTCTCCCACTTGCACTAGAGTCAATAATCTAGTTCACATCGCCATGTGATTTAACATCAATAGTTCACATCACCATGTGATTAATGCCCATAGTTCACATCGACATGTGACCAACATCCAAAGGGTTTACTAGAGTCAATAATCTAGTTCACATCGCTATGTGATTAACACCCAAAGAGTACTGAGGTGTGATCATGTTTTGCTTGTGAGAGAATTTTAGTCAACGGGTCTGCCACATTTAGATCCGTAAGTATTTTGCAAATTTCTATGTCAACAATGCTCTGCACAGAGCTACTCTAGCTAATTGCTCCCACTTTCAATATGTATCCAGATTGAGATTTAGAGTCATCTGGATCAGTGTCAAAATTTGCATCGACGTAACCCTTTACGATGAACCTTTTGTCACTTCCATAATCGAGAAACATATCCTTATTCCACTAAGGATAATTTTGACCAATGTCCAGTGATCTACTTCTAGATCACTATTGTACTCCTTTGCCAAACTCAGGGCAGGGTATACAATAGGTCTGGTACACAGCATGGCATACTTTATAGAACCTATGGCTGAGGCATAGGGAATGACTTTTATTCTCTCTCTATCTTCTGCCGTGGTCGCGTTTTGAGTCTTACTCAACTTCACACCTTGTAACACAGGCAAGAACTCCTTCTTTAACTGTTCCATTTTGAACTACTTCAAAATCTTGTCAAGGTATGTACTCATTGAAAAAACTTATCAAGCGTATTGATCTATCTCTATAGATCTTGATGCCCAATATGTAAGAAGCTTCACCGAGGTCTTTCTTTGAAAAACTCCTTTCAAACATTCCTTTATGCTTTGTAGAATAATTCTACATTATCTCCGATCAACAATAGTCATTTATATATACTTATCAAAAATGCTGTAGTGCTCCCACTCACTTTCTTGTAAATACAGGCTTCACCACAAGTCTGTATAAAACTATATGCTTTGATCAACTTATCAAAGCGTATATTCCAACTCCGAGATGCTTGCACCAGTCCATAGATGGATCGCTGGAGCTTGCATATTTTGTTAGTACCTTTAGGATTGACAAAACCTTCTGGTTGCATCATATACAACTCTTCTTTAATAAATCCATTAAGGAATGTAATTTTGTTTATCCATTTGCCAGATTTCATAAAATGCAGCAATTGCTAACATGATTCGGACAGACTTAAGCATAGATACGAGTGAGAAACTCTCATCGTAGTCAACGCCTTGAACTTGTCGAAAACCTTTTTGCGACAATTCTAGCTTTGTAGATAGTAACACTACTATCAGCGTCCGTCTTCCTCTTGAAGATCCATTTAATCTCAATGGCTCGCCGATCATTGGGCAAGTCAATCAAAGTCCATACTTTGTTCTCATACATGGATCTCATCTCAGATTTCATGGCCTCAAGCCATTTCGCGGAATCTGGGCTCATCATCGCTTCCTCATAGTTCGTAGGCTCGTCATGGTCAAGTAACATGACCTCCAGAACAGGATTACCGTACCACTCTGGTGCGGATCTCACTCTAGTTTACCTACGTGGTTCGGTAGTAACTTGATCTGAAGTTACATGATCATCATCATTAGCTTCCTCACTAATCGATGTAGTAGTCAGAGGAACAGATTTTTGTGATGAACTACTTTCCAATAAGGGAGCAGGTACAGTTACCTCATCAAGTTCTACTTTCCTCCCTGAGGGAGTCCTGGATTAGGGGGTGTTTGGATAGCCGGACTATACCTTCGGCTGGACTCCTGAACTATGAAGATACAAGATTGAAGACTTCGTCCCGTGTCCGGAAGGGACTTTCCTTGGCGTGGAGGGCAAGCTTGGCGATACAGATATGTAGATCTCCTACTATTGTAACCAACTCTGTGTAACCCTAGCCCTCTCCGGTGTCTATATAAACCGGAGGGTTTTAGTCCGTAGGATGAACAACAATCATACCATAGGCTAGCTTCTAGGGTTTAGCCTCTCTTATCTCGTGGTAGATCTACTCTTGTACTACCCATGTCATCAATATTAATCAAGCAGGACGTAGGGTTTTACCTCCATCAAGAGGGCCCGAACCTGGGTAAAACATTGTGTCCCCTGCCTCCTGTTACCATCCGCCTAGACGCACAGTTCGGGACCCCCTACCCGAGATCCGCCGGTTTTGACACCGACATTGGTGCTTTCATTGAGAGTTCCTCTGTGTCATCACTTTTAGGCCCGATGGATTCTCCGATCATTAACAGCGATGCGATCCAGTGTGAGACCTTTCTCCCCGGATAGATCTTCGTATTCGGCGGCTTTGCACTGTGGGCCAATTCGCTTGGCCATCTGGAGCAGATCGAAAGCTACGCCCCTGGCCGTCAGGTCAGATTTGGAAGTTTAAACTACACAGCAGACCTCCGCGGAGACTTGATCTACGACGGATTCGAGCCACAGCCAAGCGCGCCGCACTGTCACGATGGGCATGATCTAGCTCTACCGCCGAACAGTGCCCTGGAGGCCGCACCCGCATCAGCTCTGACCCTTAATTCGGAGCCAACTGCGCCAATCGAGGATGGGTGGTTGGACACCGCCTCAGGGGCTGCAATCTCTACGGCGATCGAGCCGAACACCAGCCCTATTCTCTGTGAAGCCCGTGACTCCAAGGAGCCGGACTCCTCTCCAGACTCCGAGCCCTCCACGCCCCTACCGATCGAACCCGATTGGGCGCCGATCATGGAGTTCACCGCCGCGGACATCTTTCAGCACTCGCCCTTCGGCGATATTCTGAATTCACTAAAGTCTCTCTCTTTAGGAGAGCCCTGGCCGGGCTATGGTCAGCAAGGTTGGGATGCGGATGATGAAGAAATTCAAAGCCCACCCACCACCCACTTCGTAGCCACTGTCGATGATTTAACCGACATGCTCGACTTCAACTACGAAGACATCGACGGTATGGACGCCGATGCAGGAGACGATCAAGAACCAGCGCCTATAGGGCACTGGAAAGCCACCTCGTCGTATGATATATACATGGTGGACACCCCAAAAGAAGGCAATGGCGATGGAACAGCGGAGGATGACCCCTCCAAGAAGCAGCCTAAGCATCGGCGTCAGCGGCACCGCTCTAAATCCCGCCAAAGCAAAAACGGTGATTCCGGCACGGGAGATAATAACACCCCGGACAGTGCCGAAGACAACCACCTCCAGCAAGATTCAGCACAGGAGGATGGAGAAGCCAGCCCTCATGAGAGAGCGGCAGACAGAGAGGTCGAGGACGATAATTATATGCCTCCCTCCGAAGACGAGGCAAGCCTCGACGACGACGGATTTGTTGTGCCGGAGGATCCCATCGAAAAAGAGCGTTTCAAACGTAGGCTTATGGCCACGGCGAGCAGCCTCAAGAAAAAACAGCAACAGCTTAGAGCTGATCAAGATTTGCTAGCCGACAGATGGACTGAAGTCCTTGCGGCCGAAGAGTATGAACTCGAACGCCCCTCCAAGAGCTACCCAAAGCGCAGGTTGCTACCCCGACTAGAGGAGGAAGCACCTAAACCTACATCACCAGCGCATGATGCGGCCGATCGGCCACCCCGTGGCCGCGACAGAGAAGCCTCTCGGCCCTCCACTCAAGCCGCACCCCAGCGCCGCTCAAAAAATACCAAGGCATGGGAAATTGCGCCAGACCTGCGAGATATATTGGAGGACAAGGCAAGGCAAACAAGATCGATCTACGGATCGCGTGGGCGCCCCACGGCACGAGACGGTAATCGTCACTCCGGATACAGCCAATCCGGCCGGGCCGAACACAGTAGACAAAGCTCATTTGAGCTGCGTCGTGATATAGCCCAATACAGAGGCGCCGCACACCCACTATGCTTCACAGATGAAGTAATGGATCATCAAATCCCTGAGGGTTTCAAACCCGTGAACATCGAATCATATGATGGCACAACAGATCCCGCGGTATGGATCGAGGACTATCTCCTTCATATTCACATGGCCCGTGGTGATGACCTACACGCCATCAAATACCTCCCACTCAAGCTTAAAGAACCAGCTCGGCATTGGCTTAACAGCTTGCCAGCAGAATCAATTGGTTTCTGGGAGGACCTGGAAGCCGCATTCCTCGACAATTTCCAGGGCACTTATGTGCGACCACCAGACGCCGATGACCTTAGCCACATAATTCAGCAGCCAGAGGAATCGGCCAGACAATTCAGGACACGGTTCCTAACCAAGAAAAATCAGGAAAAGCTGAAATCTATGGCAGCCCTCACGAGACTTATGACCCACTTTTGCGCGGGAGAAGACAGCTGGCTAGCTCGCAGCAATAACATGACCAAGAGCCCTGGTAATTCGAATACCAAGGACAGCAGTGGCAGGTCGCATCGCAACAAGCAAAAGCGCCGCATTAACAACGACAATGCTGAGGATACGTCAGTTAATGCCGGATTCAGAGGCTCTAAACCCGGTCAACGGAAAAAGCCATTCAAAAGAAATACTCCGGGCCCGTCCAGTTTGGACCGAATACTCGACCGCTCATGCCAGATACATGGCACCCTCGAAAAACCAGCCAATCACACTGAGGGAGTCCTGGATTAGGGGGTGTTCGGGTAGCCGGACTATACCTTCAGCCGGACTCCTGGACTATGAAGATACAAGATTGAAGATTTCGTCCCGTGTCCGGATGGGACTTTCCTTGGCGTGGAAGGCAAGCTTGGCGATGCGGATATTCAAGATCTCCTACCATTGTAACCGACTTTATGTAACCCTAACCCTATCCGGTGTCTATATAAACCGGAGGGTTGTAGTCCGTAGGCAATCAACTCCATACACAACAATCATACCATAGGCTAGCTTCTAGGGTTTAGCCTCCTTGATCTCGTGGTAGATCTACTCTTGTACTACCCATATCATCAATATTAATCAAGCAGGAGTAGGGTATTACCTCCATCGAGAGGGCCCGAACCTGGGTAAAAAACATCTTGTCCCTTGTCTCCTGTTACCATTCGGCCTTGACGCACAGTTCGGGACCCCCTACCTGAGATCCGCCGGTTTTGACACCGACATTGGTGCTTTCATTGAGAGTTCCTCTGTGTCGTCGCCTTTAGGACCGATGGCTCCTTTGATCATCAACGACGATACGGTCCAGAGTGAAACTTTTCTCCCCGGACAGATCTTCGTCTTCGGCGGCTTCGCTCTGCGGGCCAATTCACTCGGCCACCTGGAGCAGATCGAAAGCTACGCCCCTGGCCATCAGGTCAGGTTTGGAAGCCTAAACTACACGGCTGACATCCACGGGGACTTGATCTTCGACAGATTCGAGCCACAGCCAAGCGCACCGCACTGTCTCGATGGGCATGATATAGCTCTGCCGCCGAACAGCGCCTTGGAGGCTGCATACGCATCGGTTTCGACCATTGATTTGGAGCATACTGCGCCGATCGAGGATCAGCGGTTAGACGCTGCCTCAGGGGCTACGATCTCAGAGGCGATCGAGCCGAACTCCAGCCCCGCACTCCGCATGGCCCGTGACTCTGAGGATCCGGACTCCTCCCCGGACTCCGAACCCCCCGCGCCCCTGCCAATCGAATCCGATTGGGCGCCGATAATGGAGTTCACCGCCGCAGACATCTTTCAGCATTTGCCTTTTGGCGACATCCTGAACTCTCTTAAGTCTCTCTCTTTATCAGGAGAGCCCTGGCCAGACTACGGTCAGCGAGGGTGGGATACGGACGATAAGGAAATTCAAAGCCCACCCACCACCCACTTTGTAGCCACTGTCGACGATCTAACCGACATGCTTGACTTTAGCTCCGAAGATATCGACGGCATGGACGACGATGTAGGAGACGAACAGGAACCAGCACCTATAGGGTGCTGGAAGGCCACCTCGTCATATGACATATATATGGTGGATACTCCAAAAGATGGAGATGGCGATGGAACAGTGGGGGATGACGCCCCCAAGAAACAGCCAAAGCGCCGGCGTCAACGGCGCCGCTCTAAATCCCGCCAAAGCAAAAACGGTGATTCCGGCACGGGAGATAATACTACCCCGGATAACGCCGAAGAACACCCACCTCAGCAAGATTCGGCACAGGAAGATGGAGAAGCCAGCCCTCATGAGAGAGCGGCAGACCGAGAGGTCGAGGATGATAACTATACGCCTCCCTCTGAAGACGAGGCAAGCCTCGATGACGACGAATTCGTCATACCATCAGACCCCGCCGAACAAGAGCGTTTTAAACGCAGGCTTTTAGCCACGGCAAGCAGCCTCAAGAAAAAGCAGCAACAGCTTAAAGCTGCCCAAGATTTGCTAGCTGACAGATGGACTGAAGTCCTTACGGCCGAAGAGTATGAACTCGAACGCCCCTCCAAGAGTTACCCGAAGCGCAGGCTGCTACCCCGATCAGAGGAGGAAGCACCTACATCACCAGCGCATGACATGGCAGACTGGCCACCTCGCGGCAGCGACAGAGAGGCCCCTCGGCCCTCCACCCAAGCCATGCCCCGACGCCGCTCAACTAAGGCACGGGAAAATGCGCCCGACCTGCGAGACATACTGGAGGATAAGGCAAGACAAACAAGATCGATCTACGGATCACGCAGGCGCCCTACGGTATGTGACAATGATCTTCACTCCGGATACAACAAATCCGACCGGGCCGAACACAACAGACATAGCGCTTCCGAGCTACGTCGTGATATAGCCCAGTATAGAGGCGCCGCACACCCGCTATGCTTCATGAATGAAGTAATGGATCATAAAATCCCAGAGGGTTTCAAACCCGTAAACATCGAATCATACGATGGCACAACAGACCCGGCGGTATGGATCGAGGATTATCTCCTTCACATCCACATGGCACGCGGCGATGATCTACACGCCATCAAATACCTCCCGCTCAAACTTAAAGGACCGGCCCGGCATTGGCTTAACAGCTTGCCAGCAGACTGAATCGGTTCTTGGGAGGACCTGGAAGCCGCATTCTTCGACAACTTCCAGGGCACTTACGTGCGACCGCCGGATGCCGACGACTTAAGCCATATAATTCAGCAGCCATAGGAATTGGCCAGACAATTCTGGACACGGTTCCTAACAAAGAAAAACCAAATAGTCGACTGTCCGGACGCAGAGGCCCTAGCAGCCTTCAAGCATAACATCCGCGACGAGTAGCTTGCCCGGCACCTGGGACAGGAAAAGCCGAAATCCATGGCAGCCCTCACGACACTCATGACCCGCTTTTGCGCGGGAGAAGACAGCTGGCTAGCTCATAGTAACAACTTATCAAAGAACCCCGGTAATTCGGATACCAAGGACAAAAGTGGCAGGACACGTCGGAATAAGCAAAAACGCCACGTTAACAGCGACAGCAATGAAGACACGGCAGTCAATGCCGGATTCAAAGGCTATAAATCCGGTCAGTGGAAAAAGCCATTCAAAAAGAATACTCAGGGCCCGTCCAGTTTGGACCGAATACTCGATCGCTTGTGCCAGATACATGGCACCCCCGAAAGGCCAGCCAATCACACTAACAGGGATTGTTGGGTGTTCAAGCAGGCAGGCAAGTTAAGGGCCGAAAACAGAGACAAGGGGCTGCACAGCGACGACGAGGAGCCCAAGCCGCCGAACAACAATGGACAGAAGGGCTTTCCCCCACAAGTGCGGAAGGTGAACATGATATACGCAACCCACATTCCCAAGCGGGAGCGGAAGCATGCGCTACGGGACGTATACGCGATAGAGCCAGTTCCCCCAAAGTTCAACCCATGGTCCTCCTGCCCGATCACTTTTGATCGAAGGGACCATCCCACTAGCATCCGTCATGGCGGCTTCGCCGCATTGGTTCTCGACCCAATCATTGACGGATTTCATCTCACAAGAGTCCTCATGGATGGCGGCAGTAGCCTGAACCTGCTTTATCAGGATACAGTGCGGAAAATGGGCATAGATCCCTCAAGGATTAAGCCCACAAGAACGACCTTTAAAGGCGTTATACCAGGTGTATAAGCCAACTGTACAGGCTCAGTAACACTTGACGTGGTCTTCGGATCCCCGGACAATTTCCGAAGCGAAGAGTTAATCTTCAATATAGTCCCGTTTTGCAGTGGCTATCACGCCCTGCTCGGACGAACCGCATTTGAAAAGTTCAATGCGGTGCCGCACTACGCATATCTCAAGCTCAAGATGCCAGGCCCTCGAGGAGTAATTACGGTCAACGAAAACACCGAACGCTCCCTCCGTACGAAGGAGCATATGGCGGCTCTCGCAGCGGAGGTACGAAGTAGCCTTCTCAGGCAATTCTCCAGTCCGGCCATTAAAAAGCCAGACAATGCCAAGCGCGCCCGGAGTAACCCACAGCAGGACCGCCTGGCACACTCTGAGCAAGCGTAGCAATGCGGCCCCAACCCCAGCTATCGCGACATAGCGAAACCAGTACCTCGCGTACATAACTACGCCCTTGAAATACCATGGGCACAGGGGAAGGGGCACAATAACGGCACGCCCAGAATACGGCTTAAAACGTACTAGGGGCTACCGGATTCTCTTTTTAATTTTTTCTTACCTTCAGGACTCCATACTTCGGACGACCTGTTCGGCAATTCGACTGCCGCACAAACGATGCAAGATCCAGGGAGGCAGACAAGCCATGCCGCACTATGGAACTCCCAGGTGGTCTCTGTTACGAGCGGTATACCTATTTTAAATACAATTCCGTGGCCTGCCCCCGGTCAGGACATACTAAATAGTCCAATATCTTTTGCTTACCGCACTATTTGTATCGTTCGGCTTTGATAAATAGCCTTTATATAAACAATGCATAGCTTTTGTCTATTTTCTGCATTACTCTCTTTTATATATGTTCATTAATGACATGTTGCACCAGTACACTGTGGTACGGGAAGTACGCCAGGGGCTTCAGTACCCTTTAATATGGTGTGAGAAGTCCGTACACTTTCACAAGTGCGGCACCCCGAACTTATAGCACTATATGCATCGGCTCCGAATCATGATTTGGGTCAATAGTTGGGTTTGCCCAGCTCCTATGTTTTGGTGCCTTACGTTCCGCTATATCGGCTAAGGTAGCACTAGGAGAACCACTGCGATTGTGCCCCGGTTGAGCTGGGTTAAGCACCTTAGTGGAGAAAGCTAAAATTGACTGTCATGATGAGGCGAGAGACCGGTCGCTGTTCGAGAGGTTTTTTCGAGTCCCTAAAGACTTATGCCGCTTCGAGCGAGGAGCCGGATTTGTCCGGCCAAGACGTGGATAGCGCCTCGAACTCGGTCTTCCGAACTAGGGGCTTCGCCGAAATTTAAAATTATAAAGTTCTATGGCTAAGTGAGAGTGTTCAAGCATTATAGTCCGATTGCCTGGTTCGTTGTGCTGAGCGCCTCCCTCGAAGGACCCAACTATGGGAAAAAGAGCGCTCAGGTTTATCCCGAACACCCCAGCACTAGTGGCATGGGGGCAGAAGCCGACGACTGGCCATCTCTCAATTTTTTGATAAACGGCCGCACAGAAAATAATATTTTAAATTCAACAAGCATTGATTAAGCGCCTATGAACAGGTTTTCAGCGCACAAGATAAAAACGAGCGAGTTTATTCAAAAATTACATCCTTGGTACATTCATCCGCCACAAGGCGGGCACCCGCAAGAACATTCTTGTAATAGTTCTCGGGCTTGCGATGCTCCTTCCTCGGCGGCGGCCCGTCCTTCACAAGCTTCTCACCGTCCAGCTTACCCCAGTGCACCTTTGCACGGGCAAGGGCCCGACGGGCACCTTCGATGCAGACGAAGCGCTTGATGACCTCGAGCCTTGGACAGGCCTCCACCAGCCGCCGCACCAGCCCGAAGTAGCTCCCAGGCAGGGCCTCTCCGGGCCACAGCCGAACTATGAAGCCCTTCATGGCCTGTTCGGCCGCCTTGTGGAGCTCGACCAGCTGTTTCAGCTGGTCGCTCAAGGGAACAGGGTGTCCGGCCTCAGCATACTGAGACCAGAACACCTTCTTCGCCGAGCTGCCCTCTTTAGCTCGGTAGAATGCGGCGGCGTCGGATACGCTGCGGGGAAGATCTGCGAATGCCCCTGGAGAACTCCGGATTCGGGTAAGTAACAAGTAGTTTACTTTTATATTTCTGCTTTGCATAAAGAATGCCTTACCTGCTGCTATCTTCTTAATCTCCTCCAACTCTTGGAGGGCCTTTTGGGCTTCGGCCTTGGCAGACTTGGCAGTCTCAAGGGCCGCCGCGAGCTCGGATGCTTGGGTCTTTGACTCAAGCTCCAAACTCTCATGTTTTTTCATGAGAGCCTGAAGCTCTTGCTGCACCTCGTCGACCCGAGCCCCAAGTTTCTCTCGCTCGGTGCGCTCCACGACCGTTTTCTTTTCGGCCTCGGACAGCGCCTGCTTGAGGGTCGCCACCTCAGTCGTGGCCCCTATAATAAGAAGTGCAATCCTGTTATTTTTTGCAATCACGCCTCTCTATAGGCACTTTTTCTGTAAGGTATTTCCTACCTTCTTTTTCCTCGAGCTGCCGCTTGGCAAGGCCGAGCTCTTGCTCGGTCCGCTTGAGGTCCTGTTTTAGGACACCCACCTCCGCAGTCAGTGCGGCGGTGGATAGCAGCGAAGCCTGCACATGCATATTGACTCTTTATTGTTAGACTCCTGCGAAATTTACTAGATCCTCTATTCGGCTTTTCTTTCCGAATGCCAAACAGAGCATCAAGGGCTACTATCTATGCGGTTATATTTTTACATATTTTTACTTACCTCGAAGCCCATTAGGAGGCTAGCGCAAGCTTCACTCAGTCCGCTCTTGGCAGACTGAACCTTCTGGATCACCATACTCATAATAGTACGGTGCTCCTCGTCGATGGAGGCGCCGTCAAGCACCTCGAGCAGATTGTCTGGCACCTCCGGTTGGACGGAGGCCGCCGGCTCAGAAGGCTTGCTCCTCTTGGAAGGAGTTCGCCTACCGCGGTCCGGAACTGTTGAAGATTCCGGCGCGGTGTCCGGCACAAAGCCGGACTTGGAGCCCTAGGGGGTCTTGTCCCCTTTACTCCTGGGGTCCGGGAGGTCGCCCTGCGGCTCCTCCAGGACCACCTCCTCCTGCCCCTGAGCTCATTGCGACGCCACTTCGACGTCGTCCGCAGTGCGGGGGAGACAGCGGGCGGGACTGAGTTCACGTCCGATGAATCCAGGGAGCCGGTCGACGACTCATAGAGTTCGGCCCGGGGCGGGCTGCATAATTATGTTCGACATTAGGGAAAGCTATGCAACAAAGGAACATCATGAGTTATTCTGATATCCGAACTTACGATTTTGCCGGACGCTTGGCCCTGTTTGGCCACTCCTCTTTGCCCTCTTCGGCGTTGGGGGCGTAGTCCGGCGGAGGGGTCTTCCTTTTCCTAGACCCCTCGGCCTCCCCCGTTGGGGCGGCCTTCCTCTTCTCTCCTCCCCCCGCTGGGGGGGGGAGAGGTTTCTTCTTCCTCCTCCTTGTCTTCACGGGGGGAGTGCGTCTCGGACTTGTCGGACGACGAGTCCGACACCACCATATGCCGGGAACTCTTTCGAGTCCCCGTGGCCTTCTTCTTCTTGGCCTTCTTCTCCGGCACCACATAAGGTGCCGGAACCAGCAGCTTTGCTAGTAGAGCGGGGGCTGGGTCTTCGGGCAAGGGAGCCGGACAGTTAATCGATCCGGACTTCGCCCGCCAAGCCTGTCAAAGGTAAGGGAGCTTAGATCCCGCATAGAGTCAAACTATGAAAAAACTTAACATCTTGTAAAAGGTGAAAATAGCTTACCTCGCTAGCGTGACGCTGCGAGCTGTATCCGCGGTCCTCGGAAGCGGATGTGGGAGCCTCGGTGCCTTTGGTTAGCACCTTCCAGACATCTTCATACGTCGTGTCAAAAAGCCTGTTAAGGGTTTGGTGCTGCACCGGGTTGAACTCCCATAGATTAAAGCCCCGTTGTTGACACGGGAGGATCCGGCGGACGAGCATAACCTGGACTACATTAACGAGCTTGATCGGCTTGCTCACCAGGGAGTGGATGCATGTCTGCAGTCCGGTCACCTCTTTTTCGTCGCCCCACGACAGGCCCGTCTCTTTCTAGGACATAAGCCGCGTGGGGGGTCCGGATCGGAACTCGGGGGTTGCGATCCATTTCGGATTGCGCAGCTCGGTGATGTAAAACCACCACGATTGCCACCCCTTCAGGGTCTCCACGAAGGAGCCCTCGAGCCATAGGACGTTGGCCATCTTGCCCGCCATGGCGCCTCCGCATTCCGCCTGGCTGCCACGCACCACCTTGGGCTTGACGTTGAAGGTCTTGAGCCAGAGGCCGAAATGGGGGTGGATGCGGAGGAAGGCCTCGCACACGACAATGAACGCCGAGATGTTGAGGACGAAGTTCGGGGCCAGATCATGGAAATGCAGGCCATAGTAAAACATGAGCCCCCGGACAAATGGGTGGAGTGGAAAACCCAGTCCGCGGAGGAAGTGGGGAAGGAATACTACCCTCTCATGGGGCCTTGGGGTGGGGAGAAGCTGCCCCTCCTCGGGAAGCCGGTGCGCGATGTCTTTGGACAAGTATCCGGCCTTCCTTAGCTTTTTGACATGGCCCTCCGTGACGGAGGAGACCATCCACTTGCCTCCTCCTCCGGACATTGCTGGAGAAGGTTGAGGTGGGAAGTGCGTGCTTGGGCGCTGGAGCTCGAGTGCGCAGGAGATGGATAGGCAAAAGAGGAAGAAGGCGTAGGTAAAAGGGTGGATCCTTATCCCCTTATATGGGCGGATGCGGTTGTGCGTCCCCACCAGCCTAGTAAAACTCGCTTGCCTCCCAAGCACCGTGATAAATGGCGCGGTTGGGTTACCCACGTCCGTATTGATGAGAATCCCGTAAAGGGGGTACACGATCTCTGCTTTGACAAGACGTGCCAAGGAAACCGCCTCGCAAAACATGCTGAGGTGGAAAAGTAAAAATGATTCGAGTAAAGGACTTGGACGTAGTGTGATGACCCACTGCGGAATACGTCGGCAGATTTGATTTGTGTCAATATTATTCTCTCTATGGCAATATGTGGAAACTTATTTTGCAAAGCCGGACACTACTCTTGGTGTTTACAATCTTCTACGAAGGACTTGGAGGAGGAACCCGCCTTGCAATGCCGAAGACAATTTGCGTGCCGGACTCGTCGTCATTGAAGCCTGGTTCAGGGGCTACTAAGGGAGTCCTGGATTAGGGGGTGTTCGGGTAGCTGGACTATACCTTCAGCCGGACTCCTGGACTATGAATATACAAGATTGAAGACTTCGTACCGTGTCCGGATGGGACTTTCCTTGGCGTGGAAGGCAAGCTTGGCGATGCGGATATTCAAGATCTCCTACCATTGTAACCGACTTTATGTAACCCTAACCCTATCCAGTGTCTGTATAAACCGGAGGGTTGTAGTCCGTAGGCAATCAACTCCATACACAACAATCATACCATAGCTTCTAGGGTTTAGCCTCCTTGATCTCGTGGTAGATCTACTCTTGTACTACCCATATCATCAATATTAATCAAGCAGGAGTAGGGTATTACCTCCATCGAGAGGGCCCGAACCTGGGTAAAAAACACCTTGTCCCTTGTCTCCTGTTACCATCCGGCCTTGACGCACAGTTCGGGACCCCCTACCCGAGATCCACCGGTTTTGACACCGACACACACCAACAGGGATTGTTGAGTGTTCAAGCAGGCGGGCAAGTTAAATGCCGAAAGCAGAGACAAGGGGCTGCATAGCGATGACGAGGAGGAGCCCCGGCCGCCGAACAACAGTGGACAGAAAGGTTTTCCCCCACAAGTGCGGACCATGAACATGATATACGCAACCCACGTCCCCAAGAGGGAGCGGAAGCGTGCGCTAAGGGACGTATACGCGATGGAGCCAGTCGCCCCAAAGTTCAACCCATGGTCTTCCTGCCCGATCACTTTTGATCGAAGGGACCACCCCACTAGCACCCGTCATGGCGGATTCGCCGCATTGGTTCTAGACCCAATTATTGAAGGATTTCACCTCACTAGAGTCCTTATGGACGGCGGCAGCAGCCTGAACCTGCTTTACCAGGATACAGTGCGGAAAATGGGCATCGATCCCTCGAGGGTTAAACCCACTAAAACGACCTTTAAAGGCGTCATACCAGGTGTAGAGGCCAACTGTACAGGCTCAGTTACACTTGAAGTGGTCTTCGGATCTCCGAATAATTTCCGAAGCGAGGAGTTAATCTTCGACATAGTCCCGTTCCGCAGTGGCTATCACACACTGCTCAGGCGAACCGCATTTGCCAAGTTCAATGCGTACCGCACTACGCATACCTCAAGCTCAAGATGCCAGGCTCTCGAGGAGTCATCACGGTCAATGGAAACACCGAACGCTCTCTCCAAACGGAGGAGCATACGACGGCTATCGCAGCGGAAGTACAAAGCAGCCTCTCAAGGGAATTCTCCAGTCCGGCCATTAAACGTCTGGACACCGTCAAGCGCGCCCGGAGTAACCTACAACAAGACCGCCGGGCACGTTCTGAGCAAGCGTAGCAATGCGGCCCCAACCCCAGCCCTCGCGAACTTGCGAAACCAGTGTTGCGCGTACATAACTACGCTCTGGAAATACCATGGGCAAAAGGGGAGGGGCACCATCACGGCACGCCCGAAACGCGGCTTAAACCGCACTAGGGGCTGCCGATTTCTTAATTTTCTCTTATTTTCAGGACTCCATTCTTCGGAAGGCTTGTCCGGCGGTACAATTGCCACACAAACGATACAACCACGGAAGCAGAAAACTACACCGCACTATGGAACTCTAAGGTGGTCTCTATAACGAGCAGTATACCTGTTTCACATAACATTCCGCAGCTTGCCCCTGGAAAGGACATGTTAAATAGTCCCATCTTTTGCTTATTGCAGTATTTGTATCATTCTGCTTTGATCGCAGCTTTTTTAAATAAACAATGCATAGCTTCCGTCTATTATTGCATTACTTTTTTTTACGAATATATGTTCATTAATGACATGTTGCACCCGTACACTTTGGTACGGCCAATACGCCAGGGGCTTAAGTACCCCACAATATGGTGTGAGAAGTCCGAACACTTCCACAAGTGTGGCACCCCGAACTTATAGCATTATATGCATCGGCTCCGAATCATGTCTTGGGTCAATAGTTGGGTTTGCCCGGCTCCTATGTTTTGGTACTTACGTTCCGTTATATCGGCTAAGGTAGCACTAGGAGAACTGCTGTGATTGTGCCCTAGTTGAGCTGGGCTAGTTACCTCAGTAGAGAAAGCTAAAACTGACCATCATGATGAGGCGAGAGCTGGTCGCTGTTCGAGAGGTTTTCGAGTCCCTAAAGACTTATGCCGCTTAGAGCGAGGAGTTGGCTTTGTCCGGCCTAGGCGTGGATAGCGCCCCGAACTCAGTCTTCCGAACACTAGGGGCTTCACCGAAATTTAAAATTATAGAAATCTATGGCTAAGTGAGAGTGTTCAAGCATCATAGTCCGATTGCCTTGTTCGTTGTGTTGAGCGCCTCCCTCGAAGGACCCAAGAATGGGAAAAAGAGCGCTCATGTTTATCCCGAACACCCCAGCACTCGTGCCATGGGGGCAGAAGCCGACGACTCGCCATCTCTCCAATTTGATAAATGGCCGCACAGAAGGTAATATTTTAAATTCAAAAAGCATTGTTTAGCGCACATGAACAAGTTTTCAGCGCACAGGACAAAACGAGTGAGTTTACTAAAAAATTACATCCATGGAACATTCATCCGCCACAAGGCGGGCACCCTTCAAAACACCCTCATAATACATCCCGGGCTTGCGATGCTCCTTGCCCGGCGGTGGCCCGTCCTTCACAAGCTTCTCAGCATCCAGCTTGCCCCAGTGCACCTTCACATGGGCAAGCGCCCTACGGGCACCCTCGATGCATACGGAGCGCTTGATGACTTCGAGCCTTGGACAGGCCTCCACCAGCCGCCTCACCAGCCCGAAGTAGTTCCCAAGCATGGCCTCTCCAGGCCACAGCTAGACTATGAGGCCCTTCATGGCCTGTTCGGCCACCTTATGGAGCTCGACCAGCTGTTTCAGCTGGTCGCTTAAGGGCACCGGGTGTTCAGCCTCAGCATACTGAGACCAGAACACCTTCTCCGTCGAGCTCCCCTCCTTGGCTCGGTAGAAGGCGGCGGCATCCGACACGCTACGGGGCAAGTCTGTGAATGCTCCTAGAGAGCTCTGGATTCGGGTAAGTAACAAGTAATTCACTTTTACGTGCTTGCTTTGCATAAAGAATGCCTTACCCGCCGCTATCTTTTTTATTGCCTCAACCTCCTGGAGGGCCTTCTGGGCTTCGGCCTTTGCAGACTTGGCATCTTCAATGGCCGCCGCGAGCTCAGACTCTCGCGTCTTTGAGTCAAGCTCCAAACTCTCATGTTTTTTCATGAGAGCCTGGAGCTCTTGCCGCACCTCGCCAACCTGCGTCTCATGCTTCCCCCGCTCGGTGCGCTCCATGGCCGCCCTCTTCTCGGCCTCGGACAGCGCTTTCTTAAGGGTCGCCACCTCAGTTGTGGCCCCTACAATAGCCGCGTTAATCCTGTCACTTTTTGCAATTGCACCTTTCACATATTTCAATAAGGTATTTCTTACCTTCCGTCTCCTCGAGTTGCCTCTTGGCATGGCCGAGCTCGTTCTCGGACCGCTCGAGGTTCTGCTTGAACGTGCCCACCTCCGCAGTCAGTGCGGCGGATGCTAGCAGCGAAGCCTGCATACGCATATTGACTTACTTTTGTTAGACTCCTGCGAACATTATTAGATCCTCTATTCGGCTTTTCTTTCCAAACGCCGAACAGAGCATCAGGGGCTACTGTCTATGCGGTAATATTTTTACATATTCTTTACTTACCTCGAAGCCTGTTAGAAGGCTGGCACAGGCTTCAGTCAGTCCGCTCTTGGCGGACTGAACCTTCTGGATCACCGCACTCATAATAGTGCGGTGCCCCTCGTCGATGGAGGCGCCGTTAAGCACCTCCAGCAAATTGTCCGGTGCCTCCGGTTGGACGGAGGTCACCGGCTCGGTAGGCTTGATCCTCTTGGAAGGCGGCTGCCTACCGGAGTCCGGAACCATTGAAGGTTCCGGCACGGTGTCCGGCTCAAAGCCGGACTTGGAACCCTTGGGGGTTCTATCCCCTTCACGCCTGGAGTCCGGGAGGTTGCCTTGCAGCGCCTCCAGGACCACCTCCTCCTGGCTCAGAACCTATTGGGACGCCGCCTTGGCATCGTCTGTAGGATGGGGGGAGGTAGCCGTCGGAAGCGAATTCACATCCGACGAATCCAGGGAACCGCTCGACGACATGTCAAGCCGGTCTTTGGGTGGACTGCATAAACATGTTCGACGTAAGGAAAAGCTGTGCAATGAGGGAATACTATGAATCACTCTGGTATCCGGATACTTACAATCTCGCTAGGGTCTTGGCCCTGTGCGGCCACTCCTCTTCGCCATCGTCGGCGTTGGTGGAGTAGTCCGGAGGAGGGGTCTTCCTCTTCTTAGACCCTTCGGCCTCCCCAGTTGGGGCGGCCTTCCTTTTCTTCCCTCCCCCCGCTGGAGGGGGAGAGGTCTCTTCTTCCTCCTCCTTGTCTTCATGGGAGGAGTGCGCCTTGGAGTCGTCGGATGATGAATCCGACACCTCCTGGCGCTGGGCACTCTTTCGAGTCCCCGTGGCCTTCTTCTTGGCCTTCTTCTCCGGCACCACCTAGGGTGCCAGAACCAGCAGCTTCGCCAAACGAGCGTCTGCTGGGCCTTCGGGCAAAGGAGCCGGACAGTTGATCTGTCCGGACGTCTCCTGCCAATCCTATCAAAGGTAAGAGAGCTTAGATCTCGCATGGAGTCAAACTATGAAAAACTAAATACCCTGTAAAAGGTAAAAACAGCTTACCGCACGAGCGTGACGCTGTGTGTTGAATCCGCGATCCTCGGTAGCGGATGCGGGGGCCTCGGCGCCCTTGAAAAGCACCTTCCAGGCATCTTCGTACGTCGTGTCGAAGAGCCTGCTTAGAGTTCGGTGTCGCGCCGGGTCGAACTCCCACAGGTTGAAGGCCCGTTGTTGACACGGGAGGATCCGGCGGATGAGCATAACCTGGACTACGTTGACAAGTGTGAGCTTCTTGTCCACCAAGGTTTGGACGCATGTTTGGAGTCCGGTAAGCTCTCCTTTTTTACCCCACGACAGGCCCGTCTCTTTCCAGGAGGCGAGCCGCGTAGGGGGTCCGGATCGGAACTCGGGGGCTACGACCCATTCAGGGTCGCGTGGCTCGGTGATGTAAAACCACCCCGATTGCTACCCCTTTAGGGACTCCATGAAGGAGCCCTCGAGCCATAGGACGTTGGGCATATTGCCCACCATGGCGCCTCCGCACTCCACCTGGGTGCCGCCCACCACCTTAGGCTTGACATTGAAAGTCTTGAGCCATAGGTCGAAATGGGGGCGGATGCGGAAGAAACCCTCGCACACGACGATGAACGCCGAGATATTGAGGACAAATTTCGGGGCCAGATCG
The DNA here is from genome assembly GCF_003073215.2 of Triticum urartu. Lineage (NCBI taxonomy): Eukaryota > Viridiplantae > Streptophyta > Magnoliopsida > Poales > Poaceae > Triticum > Triticum urartu. The sequence goes on from NC_053028.1 coordinate 134,212,626, forward strand.
TGGAAATCCAGGCCATAGTAGAACATGAGCCCCCGGACAAATGGGTGGAGAGGGAAGCCCAGTCCGCGGAGGAAATGAGGGAGGAACACCACCCTCTCATGGGGCCTAGGGGTGGGGATGAGCTGCCCCTCTTCGGGAAGCCGGTGTGCAATGTCGTTAGACAAGTATCTGGCCTTCCTCAGTCTTTTGATGTGTCCCTCCGTGACTGAGGAGACCATCCACTTGCCTCCCGCTCCGGACATGGCTGGAGAAGGTTGAGGTGGGGTGTGCGGACTTGGGCGCTGGAGCTTGAGTGCACGGAAATGGATAGGCAGAGGAGGAAGAAGGCATGGATGAAAAGGTAGATCCTTATCCCCTTATATGGGTGGACGCAACTATGTGTCCCCACCAGCCTGGTAAAACTCGCTTATCTCCCAAGCGCCATAATCAATGGCGCGGTTGGGTTACCCACGCCCGTATTGATGAGAATCCCGGAAGAAGGGGACACGATCTCTGCTTTGACAAGACGTGCCAAGGAAACCGCCTCGCTAAACGCACTGAGGAGGAACAGTAAAACGATTCGAATAAATACTTGGCCGTGGCGTGATGTCACACTACGAAATACGTCAGCAGATTAGATTTGTGTAAATATCATTCTCTCTATGGCAATATGTGGAAACTTATTTTGCAGAGCCGGACACTACCTTTGTGTTCAAAATCTTCTATGAAGTACTTGGAGGAGGAACCCGCCTTGCAATGCCGAAGACAATATGTGCGCTGGACTCATCGTCATTGAAGCCTGGTTCAGGGGCTACTGAGGGAGTCCTGGATTAGGGGGTGTCCGGATAGCTGGACTATACCTTCGGCCGGACTCCTGGACTATGAATATACAAGATTGAAGACTTCGTCCCGTGTCCGGAAGGGACTTTCCTTGGCGTGGAAGGCAAGCTTGTAGATACGGATATGTAGATCTCCTACAATTGTAACCGACTCTGTGTAACCCTAGCCCTCTCCGGTGTCTATATAAACCGGAGGGTTTTAGTCCGTAGGACGAACAACAATCATACCATAGACTAGCTTCTAGGGTTTAGCCTCTCTGATCTCGTGGTAGATCTACTCTTGTACTACCCATGTCATCAATATTAATCAAGCAGGATGTAGGGTTTTACCTCCACCAAGAGGGCCCGAACCTGGGTAAAACATTGTGTCCCCTGCCTCCTGTTACCATCCGCCTAGACGCACAGTTCGGGACCCCCTACCCGAGATCCGCCGGTTTTGACACCGACACTCCCACTCACTTCTTTCGAGAGAAACTCCTTCTCTAGAAAGGATCCATTCAAAGCAACGAATATATTGCCTTCAGATCTGTGATAGAAGGTGTACCCAACATTTTCTTTTGGGTATCCTACGAAGAGGCACTTCTCCGATTTGGGTTAGAGTTTATCAGGTTGAAACTTTTTCACATAAGCATTGCAACCTCAAACTTTAAGAAACGACAACTTAGGTTTCTTGCCAAACCATAGTTCATACGGTGTCGTCTCAACGGATTTAGATGGTGCCCTATTTAACGTGAATGCAGCTGTCTCTAATGCATAACCTCAAGACGATAGTGGTAGATCGGTAAGAGACATCATAGATCACACCATATCTAATAAAGTATGGTTATGACGTTCGGACACACCATTACACTGTGGTGTTCCAGGTGGCGTGAGTAGTGAAACTATTTCACATTTGTTTTTAACTGAAGGCCAAACTCGTAACTCAAATATTTTACTTCTGCGATCATATCGTAGAAACTTTTATTTTTGTTACGATGATTCTCCACTTCACTCTGAAATTCTTTGAACTTTTCAAATGTTTCAGACTTGTGTTTCTTCAAGTAGATATACTCATATCTGCTCAAATCATCTGTGAAGATCAGAAAATAATGATACCTGCCACGAGCCTCAATATTCATCGGACCACATACATCAGTATGTATGATTTCCAACAAATCTGTTGCTCGCTCCATTGTTCCGGAGAACGAAGTCTTAGTCATCTTACCCATGAGGCATGGTTCACAAGCATCAACTGATTCATAATCAAGTGATTCCAAAAGCCCATCAACATGGTTTTTCTTCATGCGCTTTACACCAATATGACCTAAACGGCAGTGCCACAAATAAGTTGCACCATCATTATTAACTTTGCATCTTTTGGTTTCAATATTATGAATATGTGTATCACTACGATCGAGATCCAACGAACCATTTTCATTGGGTGTGTAACCATATAAGGTTTTATTCATGTAAACAGAACAACAATTTATTCTCTTACTTAAATGAATAACCGTATTGCAATAAACATGATCAAATCATATTCATGCTCAACGCAAACACCAAATAACACTTATTTAGGTTCAACACTAATCCCAAAAGTATAGGGAGTGTGCGATGATGATCATATCAATCTTGGAACCACTTCCAACACACATCGTCACTTCACCCTTAACTAGTCTATGTTCATTCTGCAACTCCCATTTCGAGTTACTACTCTTAGCAACTGAACTAGTATCAAATACCGAGGGGTTTCTATGAACACTAGTAAAATACACATCAATAATCTGTATATCAAATATACCTTTGTTCACTTTGCCATCCTTCTTATCCGTCAAACACTTGGGGCAGTTCCGCTTCTAGTGACCAGTCCCTTTGCAGTAGAAGCACTTGTCTCAGGCTTAGGACCAGACTTGGGCTTCTTCACTTGAGTAGCAACTTGCTTGCCGTTCTTCTTGAAGTTCCCCTTCTTCCCTTTGCCCTTTTCTTGAAACTAGTGGTCTTGTCTACCATCAACACTTGATATTTTTCTTGATTTCTACCTTCGTCGATTTCAGCATTAGGAAGAGCTTGGGAATCGTTTCCGTTATCCCTTGCATATCATAGTTCATCACGAAGTTCTACTAACTTGGTGATGGTGACTAGAGAATTCTGTCAATCACTATTTTATCTGGAAGATTAACTCCCACTTGATTCAAGTGATTGTAGTACCCAGACAATCTGAGCACATGCTCACCGCTTGATCTATTCTCCTCCATCTTTTAGCTATAGAACTTGTTGGAGACTTCATATCTCTCAACTCGGGTATTTGCTTGAAATATTAACTTCAACTCCTGGAACATCTCATATGGTCCATGACGTTCAAAACGTCTTTGAAGTCCCGATTCTAAGCCGTTTAAGCATGGTGCACTAAACTATCAAGTAGTCATCATATTGAGCTAGCCAAATGTTCATAACATCTGCATTTGCTCCTGCAATAGGTTTGTCACCTAGCGGTGCATCAAAGACACAATTCTTCTGTGCAACAATGAGGATAAACCTCAGATCACGGATCCAATCCTTATCATTGCTACTAACATCTTTCAACTTAGTTTTCTCTAGGAACATATCAAAAATAAAACAGGTGAGCTAAACGCGAGCTATTGATCTACAACATAGATATGCTAATACTACCAGGACTAAGTTCATGATAAATTAAAGTTCAATTAATCATATTACTTAAGAACTCCCACTTAGAAAGACATCCCTCTAATCTTCTAAGTGATCACGTGATCCAAATCAACTAAACCATAACCGATCATCACGTGAAATGGAGTAGCTTTCAATGGTGAACATCAATATGTTGATCATATCTACTATATGATTCACGCTCGACCTTTCTGTCTCAGTGTTCCGAGGCCATATCTGCATATGCTAGGCTCGTCAAGTTTAACCTGAGTATTCTGCGTGTGCAAAACTGGCTTGCACCCATTGTAGATGGACGTAGAGCTTATCACACCCGGTCATCACGTGGTGTCTGGGCACGACGAACTTTGGCAACGGTGCATACTCAGGGAGAACACTTTTATCTTGAAATTTAGTGAGAGATCATCTTATAATGCTACCGTCAATCAAAGCAAGATAAGATGCATAAAAGATAAACATCACATGCAATCAATATAAGTGATATGATATGGCCATCATCATCTTGTGCTTGTGATCTCCATCTCCGAAGCATCGTCATGATCACCATCGTCACCGGCGCGACACCTTGATCTCCATCGTAGCATCGTTGTCGTCTCGCCAATCTTATGCTTCTACGACTATTGCTACCGCTTAGTGTTAAAGTAAAGCATTACAGGGCGATTGCATTGCATACAATAAAGCGACAACCATATGGCTCCTGCCAGTTGCCGATAACTTGGTTACAAAACATGATCATCTCATACAATAAAATTTAGCATCATGCCTTGACCATATCACATCACAACATGCCCTGCAAAAACAAGTTAGACGTCCTCTACTTTGTTTGTTGCAAGTTTTACGTGGCTGCTACAGGCTTAGCAAGAACCAATATTACCTACGCATCAAAAACCACAACGATAGTTTGTCAAGTTGGTGTTGTTTTAACCTTCGCAAGGACCGGGCGTAGCCACACTTGGTTCAACTAAAGTTGGAGAAACTGACACCCGCCAGCCACCTGTGTGCGAAGCACGTCGGTAGAACCAGTCTCGCGTAAGCGTACGTGTAATGTCGGTCCGGGCCGCTTCATCCAACAATACCACTGAACCAAAGTATGACATGCTGGTAAGCAGTATGACTTATATCGCCCACAACTCACTTGTGTTTTACTCATGCATATAACATCAACACATAAAACCTAGGCTCGGATGCCACTGCTGGGGAACGTACTAATTTCAAAAAATTTCCTACGCACACGCAAGATCATGTTGATGCACAACAACGAGAGGGGAGAATGTTGTCTATGTACCCTCGTAGACTGGAAGCGGAAGCGTTAGCACAACGCGGTTGATGTAGTCGTACGTCTTCACGGCCCGACCGATCAAGCACTGAAACTATGGCACCTCCGAGTTCTAGCACACGTTCAACTCGATGACGATCCCCGGACTCCAATCTAGTAGAATGTCGAGGAAGAGTTCCGTCAGCACGACGGCGTGGTGACGATCTTGATGTTCTACCGTCGCAGGGCTTTGCCTAAGCAACGCTACAATATTACCGAGGATTATGGTGGAAGGGGGCACCGCACACGGCTAAGAGATCAATGATCAATTGTTGTGTCTCTGGGGTGCCCTCCTGCCCCCGTATATAAAGGAGTGGAGGAGCAGGCCGGCCAAGGAGGGTGGCGCGCCCAAGGGGGGAGTCCAACTCCCACCGGGAGTAGGACTCCCCTTTTTCCTATTAGGAGTAGGGGAGGGAAGGAAGAGGAAGGAGGGAGGAAGGAAAGGGGGGGCCGGCCCCCCTCCCAATTCGGATTGGGCTTGGGGGGGGGGGGGCTCCCCCTCCCTTGCTCCTTTCCCCTCCTTTCCACTAAGGCCCAATAAGGCCCATATACCTCCCAGGGGGTTCCGATAACCTCCCGGTGATCCGGTATTGTCCCAATCTTACCCGGAACCTTTCCGGTGTCCAAATATAGTAATCCAATATATTGATCTTTATTTCTTGACCATTTCGAGACTCCTCGTCAAGTCCATGATCACATCTGGGACTCCGAACAACCTTCGGTACATCAAAATATATAAACTCATAATGAAACTATCATCGAAACATTAAGCGTGCGGACCCTATGGGTTCGAGAACAATGTAGACATGACCGAGACACGTCTCCAATCAATAACCAATAGCGGAACCTGGATGCTCATATTGGTTCCTACATATTCTACGAACATCTTTACCGGTCAGATCGCATAACAACATACGTTGTTCCCTTTGTCATCGGTATGTTACTTGCCCGAGATTCAATCGTCGGTATCTCAATACCTAGTTCAATCTCGTTACCGGCAAGTCTCTTTACTCGTTCCGTAATACATCATCTTGCAACTAACTTATTAGTTGCATTGCTTGCAAGGCTTTAGGTGATGTGCATTACCGAGAGGGCCCAGAGATACCTCTCTGACAATCGGAGTGACAAATCCTAATCTCGAAATACGCCAACCCAACAAGTACCTTCGGAGACACCTGTAGAGCACCTTTATAATCACCCAGTTACGTTGTGACGTTTGGTAGCACACAAAGTGTTCCTCTGGTAAACGGGAGTTGCATAATCTCATAGTCATAGGAACATGTATAAATCATGAAGAAAGCACTAACAACAAACTAAAGGATCAAGTGCTATGCTAACGGAATGGGTCAAGTCAATCACATCATTCTCCTAATGATGTGATCCCGTTAATCAAATGACAACTCATGTCTATGGTTAGGAAACATAACCATCTTTAATCATCGAGCTATTCAAGTAGAGGCATACTAGTGACACTCTGTTTGTCTATGTATTCACACATGTATTATGTTTCTGGTTAATACAATTCTAGCATCAATAATAAACATTTATCATGATATAAGGAAATATATAATAACTTTATTATTGCCTCTAGGGCATATTTCCTTCAGGCATGCCCAGGGGGGTTGGCGCGCCCCCTGCCTCGTGGCCGCCTCGTTCGTTTCTTGACATCCACTCCAAGTCCACTGGATCATGTTTGTTCCAGAAATCACATTCCCAAAGGTTTCATTCCGTTTGGACTCCGTTTGATATTCCTTTTCTACGAAACACTAAAATAGGCAAAAAACAACAATTTGGGCTGGGCCTCCGGTTAATAGGTCAGTCCCGAAAATAATGTAAAAGTGTAAAATAAAGCCCATTAACATCCGAAATAGATAATATAATAGCATGGAACAATGAAAAATTATAGATACGTTGGAGACGTATCAAAGTACGTTGGTGGAGCTGTGAGGGGCCCACGAGGGTGGGGGGTGCGCCCCCTGACTCATGGCCTCCTCGCTTCTTTCTTGTGGGCCACTCCAAGTCTCGTGGATCACGTTTGTTCCAAAAATAACTCCCCCGAAGGTTTCATTCCATTTGGATTCCGTTTGATATTCCTTTTCTGCGAAACACTGAAATAGGCAAAAAAACAACAATTTGCACTGGGCCTTTGGTTAGTAGATTAGTCCCAAAAATAACATAAAAATGTATATTAAAGCCCATTAAGCATCCAAAACAAATAATATAATATCATGGAACAATAAAAAATTATAGATACATTGGAGACGTATCAAGCATCCCCAAGCTTAATTCCTTCTCGTCCTCGAGTAGGTAAATGATAAAAACAGAAGTTTTGATGTGGAATGCTACCTAGCATAATTCTCAATGTAATTTTATTTATTGTGGCATAAATGTTCAGATCCGAAAGATTCAAGACAAAAGTTTAATATTGACATAAAAATAATAATACTTCAAGCATACTTGCAAAGCAATCATGTCTTCTCAAAATAACATGGCCAAAGAGAGTTATCCCTACAAAATCATATAATCTGGCTGTGCTCCATCTTCACCACACAAAATATTTAAATCATGCACAACCCTGATGACAAGCCAAGCAATTTTTTCATACTTTTGATGTTCTCAAACTTTTTCAATCTTCGTGCAATACAAGAGCGTGAGCCATGGACATAACACTATAGGTGGAATAGAATGGTGGTTGTGGAAAAGACAAAAAGGAGAAGATAGTCTCACATCAACTAGGCGTATCAACGGGCTATGTAGATTCCCATCAATAGATATCAATGTGAGTGATTAGGGATTGCCATGCAACGGATGGACTAGAGCTATAAGTGTACAAAAGCTCAACAAAAGAGACTAAGAGCGTGTGCATCCAACTCGCTTGCTCACGAAGGCCTAGGGCATTTTGAGGAAGCCCATCATTGGAATATACAAGCCAAGTTCTATATTGTAAAATTCCCACTAGTATATGAAAGTGACAACATAAGAGACTCTCTATCATGAAGATCATGGTGCTACTTTGAAGTACAAGTGTGGTAAAAGGATAGTAACATTGTCCCTTCTCTCTTTTTCTCTCATTTCTTTTTTTGGGCCTTCTCTTTTTTATGGCCTTTCTTTTTTTCATTCGGAGTCTCATCCCGACTTGTGGGGGAATCATAGTCTCCATCACCCTTTCCTCACATGGGACAATGCTCTAATAATGATGATTATCACACTTTTATTTACTTATAACTTGAAAAATTACAACTCGATACTTAGAACAAAATATGACTCTATGTGAATGCCTCTGGCGGTGTACCGGGATGTGCAATGACTCATGAGTGATGATACGTCTCTGTCGTATCTAGTTTTCCAAACACTTTTGCCCTTGTTTTGGACTCTAACTTGCATGATTTGAATGGAACTAACCCGGACTGACGCTGTTTTCAGCAGAATTGCCATGGTGTTATTTATGTGCAGAAACAAAAGTTCTCGGAATGACCTGAAACTTCACGGAACGTCTATTTGGAAATAATAAAAAATCCTTGCAAAAGATGAAGACCAGGGGGCCCACACCCTAGCCACGAGGGTGGGGGGCGCCCCTGCCCCCCTGGGCACGCCCCCTACCTCATGGTCCCCCTGATGCTCCACCGACCTCAACTCCAACTCCATATATTCACTTTTGGGGAGAAAAAAATAAGAGAGAAGGATTCATCGCGTTTTACGATACGGAGCCGCTGCCAAGCCCTAAAACCTCTCGGGAGGGCTGATCTGGAGTCCGTTCGGGGCTCCGGAGAGGGGAATCCGTCGCCATCGTCATCGTCAACCTTCCTCCATCACCAATTTCATGATGCTCACTGCCGTACGTGAGTAATTCCATCGTATGCTTGCTCGACGGTGATGGGTTGGATGAGATCTATCATGTAATCGAGTTAGTTTTGTTAGGGTTTGATCCCTAGTATCCACTATGTTCTGAGATTGATGTTGCTATGACTTTGCTATGCTTAATGCTTGTCACTAGGGCCGAGTGCCATGATTTCAGATCTGAACCTATTTTGTTTTCATCAATATATGAGAATTCTTGATCCTATCTTGCAAGTCTATAGTCACCTACTATGTGTTATGATCCGGCAACCCCGAAGTGACAATAATCGGGACCACTCCCGGTGATGACCGTAGTTTGAGGAGTTCATGTATTCACTATGTGTTAATGCTTTGGTCCAGTACTCTATTAAAAGGAGGCCTTAATATCCCTTACTTTCCATTAGGACCCCGCTGCCACGGGAGGGTAGGACAAAAGATGCCATGCAAGTTCTTTTCCATAAGCACGTATGACTATATTCGGAATACATGCCTACATTACATTGATGAATTGGAGCTAGTTCTGTGTCACCCTAGGTTATGACTGTTACATGATGAACCGCATCTGACATAATTCTCTATCACCGATCCATTGCCTACGAGCTTTCCATATATTGTTCTTCGCTTATTTACTTTTCCGTTGCTATTGCTATCATCACTACAAAATACCAAAAACATTACTTTTGCTATCATTACCTTTTGCTACCGTTACCACTACTATCATATTACTTTGCTACTAAACACTTTGCTGTAGATATTAGTTTTCCAGGTATGGTTGAATTGACAACTCAGCTGCTAATACTTGAGAATATTCTTTGGCTCCCCTTGTGTCGAATCAATAAATTTGGGTTGAATACTCTACCCTCGAAAATTGTTGCGATCCCCTATACTTGAGGGTTATCAAGACTATTTTCTGGCGCATTGCCGGGGAGCATAGCTCTATTCTTTGAGTCACTTGGGATTTATATCTGCTTATCATTATGAAGAACTTGAGAGATCCAAAAACCAAGATTTATCCCTCAACTGCGAGGAGGGGTAAGGAACTGCCATCTAGCTCTGCACTTGATTCACCTTCTATTTTGAGTAAGCTTGCGACACCTAAACCTGCTTCTGCTATTCATTCTGATATGTTGCATGTTATTGATGATGCCACTTCTGCTATGCACGATACTTATGATGAAATTACTTCTATGCTTGATACTACTATGCCACTTGGTGAATTTCTTGATGAACAACTTGCTAGGTTTAGAGAGAATGAAATTATTGAAACTGATAACATTGATGAAAGTGATGATGAAGACTCTCCCCCTAATAAATATGAATCTCCTGTTATTCATGAGGGTTACGTTTTGGAAAAAGAAGCTGCTTTAGCTATTTTAGCTTGCAAAGATAGATACGAGCTCAAGAGGTTATTAGCTAAATGGAAGCAGCAATCTCTTAATGCTAGAATGAAACCTGACCCTGCTTTTGCTACTTCACCTATCTGTGTTACTGATAAGGATTATGAATTCTCTATTGATCCTGATATAACTACTTTGGTTGAATCTGATCCTTTTCATGGCTATGAATCTGAAACTGTTGTGGGACATCTTACTAAATTAAATGATATAGCCACCCTGTTCACTAATGATGAGAAATCTCTCTACCTTTATATCCTTAAAATATTTCCATTCTCATTAAAGGGTGATGCTAAGATATGGTTTAATTCTCTGGATCTTGGTTGTGTGCGTAGTCCCCAGGATATGATTTATTACTTCTCTGCTAAATATTTCCCTACTCATAATAAACAAGCTGTTTTAAGGGATATATATAATTTTGTGCAAATTGAAGAAGAGAGTCTCCCACAAGCTTGGGGGAGGCTTCTCCAATTACTTAATTCTTTGCCTGATCATCCTCTTAAGAAAAATGAAATACTTGATATCTTTTATAATGGACTAACCGATGCTTCTAGAGATTACCTGGATAGTTGTGCTGGTTCTGTTTTCAGGGAAAGAACACCAGATGAAGCTGAAATTATATTGAATAATATGTTGACAAATGAAAATAATTGGACACTCCCTAAGCCTATTCCTAAACCAACTCTGAAGAAAAGAGGTGTTCTATTTCTCAGTCCTGAAGATATGCAAGAGGCAAAGAAATCTACGAGAGAAAAGGGTATTAAAGCTGAAGATGTTAAGAATTTACCTCCTATTAAAGAAATACATGGTATTAATTTACCGCCTACTGAAGAAACACATGGTCTTGATAACCCGACACAGGTAGTAAAGGTAAATTCTCTATAGGTATGATAAAGCTGAAATCCCATTTACTAAGTTTTCTAGCCCATCCTTAGATGAGTTTGATAAATTTATGGTTAAGCAAGAAGACTTCAATGCTTATTTTGGTAGAGAATTAAAACACAGTGCTGATATGCTTGAACACTTGGGTGATTATATGGCTAATGTCAAAGGTGAACTTAAACTTATTAGTAAACATGCTTCTATGGTTACCACTCAAGTAGAACAAGTAGTTAAAGATCAAAATGATTTGCTCAATGAATTGAATACTAAGAATAATGATTATGCTGTTAGAGTGGTTACTAGAACTGGTAGAATGACTTAGGAACCTCTGTATCCTGAAGGCCACCCTAAGAGAATTGAGCAAGATTCTCAAAGAAATAATATAGATGTGCCTAGTCCTTCTAAAAGGAAGAAAAAGAAAAATGATAGGACTTTGCATGCTCCTAGTGAACCTATCGCTGAAACACCTGAGGATCCAAATGATATTTCTATTTCTGATGCTGAAACACAATCTGGTAATGAACCTGAAACTAGTGATAATGTTAATGATAATGTTCATGTTGATGCTCAACCTAGTAATGATAATGATATAGAAATTGAACCTGCTGTTGATCTTGATAACCCACAGTCAAAGAATCAACGTTATGATAAGAGAGACTTTGTTGCTAGGAACCACGGTAAGGAAAGAGAGCCTTGGGTTCAGAAACACATGCCTTTTCCTCCCAAACCATCCAAGAAAAAGGATGATGAGGATTTTGAGCGCTTTGCTGAAATGATTAGACCTATCTTTTTGCGTATGCGATTAACTGATATGCTTAAAATGACTCCTTATGCTAAGTAAATGAAAGATATTGTTACAAATAAAAGAAAGATACCAGAAGCTAAAATTTCCACCATGCTTGCTAATTATACTTTTAAGGGTGGAATACCAATTACCAAAGAAACTTGGAGATCCAGGAGTACCCACTATACCATGCTCCATTAAAAGAAACTATGTTAAAACTGCTTTATGTGATCTTGGAGCCGGTGTTAGTGTTATGCCTCTCTCTTTATATCGTAGACTTGATTTGAATAAGTTGACACCTACTGAAATATATTTGCAAATGGCTGATAAATCAACTGCTATACCTGTCGGTATTTGTGAGGATGTGCCTGTTGTAGTTGCAAACGTTACTATTTTAACGGATTTTGTTATTCTTGATATTCTCGAGGATGATAGTATGTCTATTATTCTTGGAAGACCCTTTTTCAATACTGCAGGGGCTGTTATTGATTGCAACAAAGGCAAAGTCACTTTTCATGTCAATGGTAATGAGCATACGGTACACTTTCCGAGGAAACAACCTCAAGTCCACAGTATCAATTCTATTGGAAAAATTACATCGATTATTTTTGGAGGTTTTGAATTTCCTCTTCCTACTGTCAAGAAGAAATATGATATTCTTATTGTTGGGGATGTGCATATCCCCGTTGAGGTAACCTAGTGTTATTCGAAGATTCTCCGGTTCCATGTTATTCAGAATGAGTTTGTTAACAAGACTTGATCAACCTTGTTAATGGATTCCTTTTGATGATCATGAGATGTATGAAGTTAGAAAACACAACTCTCTGTACCCTCCTTTTACTTTCTGTTATTTATATTAAATAAAATAAAAATAAGTATTTTTTGTCTGTTATCTGATTTATCCGTGCAATATAAAAATACCGCAAAAACAAAAGTTCTCCAAATGCCCTGGAATTTAAATATGATTTTTTCTGGAATATTTGAGAATATTTGACACTGAGAACACATCACGGGGGCCATCCACCTGGCCACGAGGGTGGAGGGCGCGCCCCCTGCCTCGTGGGCCCATGGTGGCCCTCCTTCACTTATTCCTGCACCCACACACTCCTTCCTCCCACAAACACGATTATCCAGTTCAAACCCGAGTCCAAGCTCATTTTTCTGCCATTTTCGATCTCCTTTCTTAAAGCACCTCTCAGAAAACTGCTTGGGGGGATTGTTCCTTGGTATGTGACTCCTCCATTTTTCCAATTAGTTTTTGTTCTAGTGCTTTATTCATTGCAAATTTGTGCTTCCTAGGTGACCCTGTTCTTGAGCTTGCATGTCAAATTTATGTGGTTCCAAGTAGTCTTGATGCATGATATAGGCTCTAGGCACTTGTAGGAGTAGTTGCTATCAATATTGTTGACTTTGGTTCACTTTTATTTTTGAAGTTACTAAAAATTTCAGAAATTTTTGAGAGGAAGAAATATGTTTAGGAAAATGTACCAAGGTGGCCCTTCAAGGAAACAAGAGCCCAGGCTTGCAATGCGTGATGCTGATGATGAGCCACCAAGGGACGCTCCAGTGCGGCCCTGTGAATGGCCTTCATAGGACTTTATGGATTGAGCGGAAATCAAGGAAGAATTTAATGTATATTTGCGTAACGCTGATCTTGTGAGCTTCGAGGAGGAAAAGTGCCGCAAGTACCACTATCTGACTAGTTCCTTTGTGAGGAGGTTAGAATTTTCATCTTCATGCAATTCTCCAACTGTCCTGTTTGATCTTTATGAAAAATCTTATACGATGGACTTAGAGGATTTTACCACTGCTTGCAAACTTCCACAATGGGGTAGTGTCAGGGAACCTCGCAAATCTGAATTTAGATATTTTCTTGCTAGTATAACTGTGGGGGAATCTAGAGATATAACAAAAGCTACCATGGGGAGCATTCACTTTCCTGCTATACATTATTTTGCTCTCTTCATAGGTAGATGCATTAATGGTAAAGATGAGGCATGTCACATGTGTGTCCCTGACCTCAATATTCTTAGGAGTGTTGTGTTAGGAGATAAATCTTATAATTTGGGAGCCATTGTTGCACGTAGGTTGCATCTTAATAGATTTAATGGAGATTTCTTTGGTGGAATTTATGCAACCCGCATAGCTAATTTTCTTGGTATAACCATACGTGAAGATGATATTGAGTTGCCTCCTGCTTATTTGGATTATGAGGCTATGGTTCGTCATCAGTTTGTTGAGAGGAACGATCAGTTCCTCCAGTATCGACTAATCTTTGACAGACGACGCACCTATCACGTCGCTCTCCCTACTTCTACTTTCTTTGACTTTCAGGAAAAAAGGAGATATTTTATAACCAGAGAGGTGGCGGAAGAGTATAAGAGGAGAGCTGAGATAGCTCGCCTCCAAGCTGCAGCCCATGATGCAATGACTGCTGCATCACAGTACGACCCCAATTATTACTATGGATATCCGCCAGGCCAACCGTGGCCATAGACCAACTTAGGCCAAAAGCCTAAGCTTGGGGGAGTACATATTTCTCAACGACATTACATTTATGTTCACATAGTCATTGTTAGATGTCGGTGCTCATACTTTTTCATTGTATCATCCATGCTAGTTTCTTTCCTTTTTTATGCTTTCTTCTTGTGTGTTTGATAAACCTTAAGAAAAACAAAAAAAAATTAGTTGTAGCTTTTAGCTAGTTTTAATTTCCATGCTTGTAGAACTAATTAAAAAGAAAATCCAAAAATATTTCCGGTTCTTCTTTTGCTTGTTGGGAGCTTTCCCGTGTAAATAGTTTTATTTCGTTTCTTTGGGGGTCGATAGGAGAAGACCATGATTAAATTGTTGAAGTGGCTCTTATATGCATTATTGTTGATTTAACCAAGATCCCATATTGCCTTGTCTTCTCCTGTTTATTGAATGCTCGCAGATTCCAGCTTAGTTCAATGCATGTGCACTCTTAATATTATTCACATCATTCGGTCATGCAAGTGAAAGGCAATTATGACGATATATGATGGACTGACTGGGATGAGAAAAGCTGGTATGAACTTGACCTTTCTTGTTTCTGTAAATATGATTAGTTCATCGTTCCTGATTCAGCCTATTATGAATAAACATGTTTGCAATGACAACTAGAGATCATAGTTGCTTATGCGATGCTTAATTATCTAGGAGCTTATAATGGTTTACCTTGCGTGCCAACATGCTATTAAAATGGTTCTGATGTGGTATGATAGGGTGGTATCCTCCTCTGAATGATTTAAGTGACTTGACTTGGCACATGTTCACGCATGTAGTTGAAACAAAATCAACATAGCCTTCACGATATTTATGTTCATGGTGAATTATATCCTACTCATTCTTGCATTCAGTGTTGATTAATTTTAATGCATGTTTATGACTGTTGTCGCTGTCTAGCTGGTCTCTTCCCAGTCTTTTGCTAGCCTTCACTTGTACTAAGCGGGAATACTGCTTGTGCATCCAATCCCATAAACCCCAAAGTTGTTCCATATGAGTCCACCATACCTACCTATATACGGTATCTACCTGCCGTTCCAAGTAAATTTGTATGTGCCAAACTCTAAACCTTCAAATAAACATTCTGTTTTGTATGCTCGAATAGCTCATGTATCAACTAGGGCTGTCCGTATCTTCCATGTTAGGCGGGTTATTCTCAAGAGGAGTGGACTCCGCTCCTCACTCACGAGAAAATGGCTGGTCACCGGGATGCCCAGTCCCATGCTTTATGCAAATCAAATCAAAATAATTGCAAACAAAACTCCCCCTGAGACTCTTTTTAGTTGGAGGCACTCGTTGTTTCGAGCAAGCCATGGATTGATGCTTGTTGGTGGAGGGGGAGTATAAACTTTACCATTCTGTTTGGGAACCGCCTATAATGTGTGTAGCATGGAAGATATCGCCATCTCTTGGTTGTTATGTTGACAATGAAAGTATACCTCTCAAAATATCATTCATCTCTATTTTAAAACCGAGCTCTGGCACCTCTAAAAATCCCTGCTTCCCTCTGCGAAGGGCCTACCTATTTACTTTTATGTTGAGTCATCCTCCTCTTATTAAAAAGCACCAGTTGGAGAGAACCACTGTCATTTGCATTCATTACTGTTAGTTTACATTGAGTATGACTTGACTGGATCTCTTTTACCATGAATTACAATGTCTAGTCAGTCCTTGATCTTTAAAGGTGCTCTACATTTATGTTTTGCGGTCTCAAAAAGGGCTAGCGAGATACCATCTTGTTATATCATATTATGATTGTTTTGAGAAAGTGTTGTCATCCGAGATTTATTATTATTGCTCGCTAGTTGATTATGCCATTGATATGAGTAAAGATGAGACCTAAGCGTTATTGTGAATATGGTTAGTTTATAATCTTTGCTGAAAACTTGAATGCTGGCTTTACATATTTACAACAACAAGAGTAAACAGAGTTTGTAAAAGTTTTTCTTTATCACTTTCAGTTGGTTAACTGAATTGCTTGAGGGCAAGCAAAGGTTTAAGCATGGGGGGGGGGTTGATACGTCTCCGTCATATCTACTTTTCCAAACACTTTTGCCCTTGTTTTGGACTCTAACTTGCATGATTTGAATGGAACTAACCCGGACTGACGTTGTTTTTAGCAGAATTGCCATGGTGTTATTTATGTGCAGAAACAAAAGTTCTCGGAATGACCTGAAACTTCACGGAACGTCTATTTGGAAATAATAAAAAATCCTTGCAAAAGATGAAGACCAGGGGGCCCACACCGTAGCCACGAGGGTGGGGGGCGCGCCCCCCTACGTCGTGGGCCCCCTAACGCTCCACCGACCTCAACTCCAACTCCATATATTCACTTTCGGGGAGAAAAAAAATAAGAGAGAAGGATTCATCGCGTTTTACGATACAGAACCGCCGCCAAGCCCTAAAACCTCTTGGGAGGGCTGATTTGGAGTCCGTTCGGGGCTCCGGAGAGGGGAATCCGTCGCCATCGTCATCATCAACCTTCCTCCATCACCAATTTCATGATGCTCATCGTCGTGCGTGAGTAATTCCATCATA
This sequence comes from Triticum urartu, assembly GCF_003073215.2. Lineage (NCBI taxonomy): Eukaryota > Viridiplantae > Streptophyta > Magnoliopsida > Poales > Poaceae > Triticum > Triticum urartu. Next base: position 134,229,381 of record NC_053028.1, read on the forward strand.
GGCTTGCTGGACGGTGATGGATTGGATGAGATCTATCATGTAATCGAGTTAGTTTTGTTAGGGTTTGATCCCTAGTATCCACTATGTTCTGAGATTGATGTTGCTATGACTTTGCTATGCTTAATGCTTGTCACTAGGGCCCGAGTGCCATGATTTCAGATCTGAACCTATTATGTTTTCATCAATATATGAGAGTTCTTGATCCTATCTTGCAAGTCTATAGTCACCTACTATGTGTTATGATCCGGCAACCCCGAAGTGACAATAATCAGGACCACTCCCGGTGATGACCGTAGTTTAAGGAGTTCATGTATTCACTATGTGTTAATGCTTTGGTCCGGTACTCTATTAAAAGGAGGCCATAATATCCCTTAGTTTCCATTAGGACCCCGCTGCCACGGGAGGGTAGGACAAAAGATGTCATGCAAGTTCTTTTCCATAAGCACATGTGACTATATTCGGAATACATGCCTACATTACATTGATGAATTGGAGCTAGTTCTATGTCACCCTAGGTTATGACTGTTACATGATGAACCGCATCCGGCATAATTCTCTATCACCGATCCATTGCCTACGAGCTTTCCATATATTGTTCTTCGCTTATTTACTTTTGTGTTGCTATTGCTATCATCACTACAAAATACCAAAAACATTACTTTTGCTATCATTACCTTTTGCTACGATTACCACACTATCATATTTCTTTGCTACTAAACACTTTGCTGCAGATATTAAGTATCAAACTTCTCATAGTATTCAATGCACTTTTTATGATAGTTTTTATTATACCCATCTTGGATGCCTATCATATTAGGACTAATTTTATAGCCAAGGCAAATTACCATGCTGTTCTAGAGGACTCTCAAAATGATATAAGTGAAGCATGAGAGATCAATAATTTCTATAAAATAAAACCACCACCGTGCTCCAAAAAGATATAAGTTAAGCAGTAGAGCAAAATTGTCTAGCTCAAAAGATATAAGTGAAGCACAAAGAGTATTCTAATAGATTCCGATTCATGTGTGTCTCTGCAAAAGGTGTGTACATCAAGGATGATTGTGGTAAACTAAAAAGAAAAGGCTCAAATCATACAAGACGCTCCAAGCAAAACACATATCATGTGGTGAATAAAAATATAGCATCAAGTAAAGTTACCGATGGACGAAGACGAAAGAGGGGATGCCTTCCGGGGCATCCCCAAGCTTAGGATTTTGGTTGTCCTTGAATTTTACCTTGGGGTGCCTTGGGCATACCCAAGCTTAGGCTCTTGCCACTCCTTATTCTATAATCCATCAAATCTTTACCCAAAACTTGAAAACTTCACAACACAAAACTCAACAGAAAATCTCATGAGCTCCGTTAGTATAAGAAAACAAACCACCACTTAAGGTACTGTAATGAACTTATTCTTTATTTATATTGGTGTTAAACCTACTGTATTCCAACTTCTCTATGGTTCATACCCCCGATACTAGCCATAGATTCATCAAAATAAGCAAACAACACACGAAAAACAGAATCTGTCAAAAACAGAACAATCTGTAGCAATCTGTAGGTTTAGAATACTTATGTAACCCCAAAATTTTTGAAATAAATTGGTGGACGTGAGGAATTTGTCTATTAATCATCTGCAAAAATAATCAACCTAATCGCACTCTGCAGTAAAAAATGGCAGCAAATCTCGTGAGCGCTAAAGTTTCTGTTTTTTACAGCAAGATCACAAAAACTCTCCCCAAGTCTTCCCAAAGGTTCTACTTGGCACAAACACTAATTAAAAGCATAAAACCACCTCTAATCATAAGCTAGATGAATTATTTATTACTAAACAGAACCAAAAAGCAAGAAACAAAAATAAAATTGGGTTGCCTCCCAACAAGCGCTATCGTTTAACGCCCCTAGCTAGGAATAAAAACAAGAATAGATCTAGGTATTACCATCTTTGGTATTAGGAAAGAAAAGAGAAAATTTCTTATCTATAGCATTTATCCTTCTATTCTGAGAAAGTACTTGGCCATTAATGGTAGAAGAAAGATTAAGCACGCTACAGAAATTTGCATCTAAGCTAGACTTCATTTCTTTGATAATTTCATTTCGATAAAAGCACAAAAGAGAGGTGGATTCAACCTTCTCACTCATGGGGTGCCCAAATATAGTGTTCATCTTTTCATAGGTATCTATGGGATCCCCCTCAAGAAAACCTTCTTCAAAAATAGAGTCTAAAACTTGCTTGAATGAAGAGGGTAAGCCAACATAAAAACCTTTTCAGGTATATCTCGATATGAAATTGGGGCACATATATAGCTGGCTCGGATCCTTAATAACCTATCCCAAGCATCTTTTAAAGACTCATCAAGTAAATAAAGAAAAATTCTGGGATCATCTTCATCGAAATTATTCAAACCCTCATTTATAACCCCGGTAGGTCTTTCCATAGCATCATTATTTATGATCTTGGAAAGAACAGAGGGACTATCCAAAGTACTGAAGCTCGGGAGAGAACCCTTAGCCCTTTTTGATTCGACCATGGAGAAAGAAAAGCAAAAGGAAAAGAGGCTAATAAAACGGCAAGGGTGAAGTGGGGGAGAGGAAAACGAGAGGCAAATGGCAAATAATGCAATGCGAGGGATTAGAGTTTGTGATGGGTACTTGGTATGTCTTGACTTGTGCGTAGATCTCCCCGGCTATGGCGCCAGAAATCCTTCTTGCCACCTCTTGAGCATGCGTTGGTTTTCCCTTGAAGAGGAAAGGGTGATGCAGCAAAGTAGCGTAAGTATTTCCCTCAGTTTTTGAGAACCAAGGTATCAATCCAGTAGGAGATTACACACAAATCACCTAGTACCTGCACAAACAAACAAGAACCTCACAACCAACACGATAAAGGGGTTGTCAATCCCTTCACGGTCACTTACGAAAATTAGATCTGATAGAGATAATAAGATAAATATTTTTGGTATTTTTATGATATAGATTGAAAGTAAAGATTGCAAAGTAAAATAAATTGGAAACTTATATGATGGAAGATGGACCCAGGGGTCATAGGTTTCACTATTGGCTTCTCTCAAGATAGCATAAGTATTACGGTGGGTAAACAAATTACTGTCGAGCAATTGATAGAAAAGTGCATAATTATGAGAATATCTAGGCATGATCATGTATATAGGCATCACGTCTGCAACAAGTAGACCGAAAAGATTCTGCATCTACTACTATTACTCCACACATCGACCGTTATCCAGCAATCTAGAGTATTAAGTTCATAAGAACAGAGTAACACATTAGGCAAGATGACATGATGTAGAGGGATAAACTCAAGCAATATGATATAAATCCCATATTTTTATCCTCGATGGCAACAATACAATACGTGCCTTGCTGCCCCTGCTATCACTGGGAAAGGACACCGCAAGATTGAACCCAAAGCTAAGCACTTCTCCCATTGCAAGAAAGATCAATCTAGTAGGCCAAACCAAACTAATAATTCGAAGAGACTTGCAAAGATAACAAATCATACATAAAAGATTTCAGAGAAGAATCAAATATTGTTCATAGTTAATCTTGATCATAAATCCACAATTCATCGGATCTCGACAAACACACCGCAAAAGGAATTACATCAAATAGATCTCCAAGAAGATCAAGGAGAACTTTGTATTGAGATCCAAAGAGAGAGAAGAAGCCATCTAGCTAATAACTATGGACCCGAAGGACTGTGGTAAACTACTCACACATCGTCGAAGAGGCTATGGTGTTGATGTAGAAGCCCTCCGGGATCGATTCCGCCTCCGGCGGAGCTCCGGAAAAGGCCCCAAGATGGGATCTCTTGGGTACAGAAGGTTGCGGCGGTGGAAATAGGGTCTCGTGGTGCTCTCGGATGTTTTCGGGGTTTATGGGTATATATAGGAGGAAGAAGTATGTCGGTGGAGCTGCGAGGGGCCCATGAGGGTGGGGGGGGGGCCCGCCTGCCCCCTAGGCGCGCCCCCTGCCTCATGGCCTCCTCACTTCTTTCTTGATGGCCACTCCAAGTCTCCTAGATCATGTTTGTTTGAAAAATACTCTCCTGAAGGTTTCATTCCGTTTGGATTCCGTTTGATATTCCTTTTGTGCGAAACACTGAAATAGGCAAAAAACAGCAATTTGCACTGGGCCTTGGGTTAAGTAGGTTAGTCTCAAAAATAATATAAAAGTGTATAAATAAGCCCATTAACATCCAAAATAGATAATATAATAGCATTGAACAATCAAAAATTATAGATACGTTGGAGACGTATCAGGGGGAGGGGGCACTACAAAAAAAATACACTTCCGTGATGATACGTGTTTGTCAGAGTAGGTCGCTTTTTTGTCAGGCATGTACATCCATGACAAATTTATGACAGAACCAAGTAGTCATACCTGTGCTGTCGTAGAAGTGTTCCATGACATTACCAAAATTATCATCACAGAAGTGTCCACTTCCATGACGATAAATCGCGTCACAGAAGTGCTTTCGTCAAGGGTGACCGACACGTGGCATCCACCGTAACGGAACGCCGTTAAGCTACCGGGTCGGGTTTTGGATCCGATAACCCATTAACAGCCCTGACCAACGGGAAATTTCCACGTGTAAAATTCTTATTGGCCGGATGAAACACGTGTCAGTTCGTCAGTTGGTCAGATAGGCGCCTATGATACATCGACACGTGGCACGGCCCAACAGAGGCCCATTCCTGTGAAAAGGCCGGCCTGTTTGACTTGGTCAAAAGCTGGCGGGCCGGCCCATGGAAAGCCTGTTAACGGCTTGTTTGCATATAGCCCATTTACAACCCGCTAACCCAAGGCCCATTATGCCCTATCCGAATTAGGCCCAGTAGCGTCATCTGAGCCATCCAATATGATTCCAGCCCATTTTCACTTCTGGCCCATGTATGGCCCATGACGTCTTTCAGCCCATCCCGTAATGAACAGTGTATCACTTTACACCCATTAACGGCCCGTGGTGAAACTGGCCCGTAATGAACAGTGTATCACTTTATACCCATTAATGGCCCGTTATTCCGTTGGGCCATTTCCAGCCCATGTTATCTTTCGGCCTTCTCAGAGCCCATTTATTCTTGGGGTCATTTCCAACATTCGTTTACTTACGGCCCGTTACTGTCATTTTCTGCTTGTGGGTCAAATTCAGCCCATGGTTACAATCGGCCCGTTAATAAGTTGGGCCATTTTCATAGCGTCATCAAATACGACCTATTAACGATGGCCCATTATGGTCGGCCCATGAACGGACGATTCCTACTCTAGACCGTTTACGGCCATAATGCGGCCTGTTATTGGCCCATGTTTGGCCAATCGATCATACGACCCGTATAAGGCCCATTGATGATACGGCCCGTAGAAGGCCCATTGTTTCTTCGGCCCATAGAAGGCCTACTGTTTCTACGGCCCGTAAAAGGCCCACTGTTTCTATGGCCCGTAGGAGGCCCAGTGTCACTACAGTAAATATTAGCCCATGGTTATTGTGGCCTAGTTTTAAAAAATAGGTTATTGCAGCCACTAGTTAACCGCGGAAAAAGAACTGCAATGACTACAAGCAAACAAATAAACAAGACAACAAGGAAATAAATAAGCAAGCAACTAACGCTAGGCTATCACGGCTATTACACATATTACATCCACTGGGCATCAAAGTTCACCACCAGTGCAAATATAGGGAACAAAGTAGCATATCATATACACTGGCCGTCAAAATTGGCCACCAGTGCAAATAAACGCAGTAGCAAAACAAAAGCATAATTGAAACAACTTCAGAAGAGCTCAAGAAACGTTATCCTGGGTATCCACCATGCTGGCAATAAGCTTAGCAAGCTGATTAGCTTTGTCCTGTTTGGCGCTAAAATCCTCCAACGCTTGCTGTTGCACCAGAAAGTATGCATCTGAATGCTCTAGGGACTTCCGCAGTCCTTCCACTTCTTGTCGCAGCACAGCTGATCGATGTCTTTCAGCTTGTAGTTGAGACTCAACAAACCGAACTGATTCAGACAGTGAGTTTGAATAGCTTGTGCAAGCGGTAGTGGCCAGTAACTCCAACACTAAACCAAGACAAGATGTGTCACTATCCTGAACCTTATCTGCATTACTTCCTTTACCGTTGCTTAATAAGGCACTCTTCCCCAATATCCTGTCAGCATTCTAAAAGAAGAAACAAGCAGACACATAACAAGTTTAGCATGTACTAGTATATGAAACTCATTTTGGTGAACCAGTTCATTAGTAAGGTGGACAGGATTAAACTACCAAGTCTTCTATTGCCAAGTACTAGTACATAATAAAAGCATCAAACAAACATATATCTATGTCCTATGGTAGCAATGGAATCTTAAATTAGAACAGTTGTTCTTCAGGTTTAGGCACTTGTTCTACATGAACAGAGTACAGTAAGACGCAAGAATATAATACTTAAAAATAGAAAATGAGCTCATAGACCTTACCACATTCTTGGTTCCGGACCAGTACAGAACAAGGCATTCCCAGTCATCGTCCAGTAAATGTGTCTCAGGAGAACGTAAGGGAATTTGATGAGTTTCTTTGCCAGTGAAGTACGTTTTCTTCAGGTAATTCCGATACTGCCACCAAGCATTCTTGAAGATAGCAGAGGTATTAGCACAGGTTACCTCATCCTAAGTTTCCAAATCGGTCCTTCTCTATAGAGAAAAATGGGAAAATTTGCTGTATTATAACCATCATGGAGGTAGGATATATGGGACAAAGCAAAGTAATTGCCATGAATAACATTACTTACAAATAACTCCTGGACAAACACCTGCAACTGGCATTTTCCTTCATCTTCAGTATAATATTTCCAAGATGGGAAGATACGCACATACGATTTAACAACATCAAATGCGATAGATGCTAAACTACGACTAGCTGGTTGTGCTTCCTCCACAGGAATAGGCGTACTAACTGGTGGAGTTGGGGTTCGCCGTGATAGTACTAGCCCTTTGGGCACTGGAGCTGCCTTACTAACTGCTCTTGTTTGGGAGCTCTGTGGTGGAGATGGTGCTGTGTCAACAGGAACTGGGTTACTATCGGCTGGGGTTGGGGTTAGATTGGGTGAAGCTGGTTCTCTGTCCATCGTAGTAGGGGTACAATCTGCGGGAGTTTGGGTTATGTGTGGTAGGGTTGGTTCTTGTGCATGTACAACCGGGGTGCTATCTCCACCAAGAGGTAGCACTGTTTTATTTGAAGACCGTGTTTTTAGTCCACTAGATACTAGCATCACCCGCTCCAATCCAAATGGCTGATAAACAGGAAACATAGTTGAATGTACAAACATTGTATGAGAGACAGATGCAATAGATAGTGTGGAAAAAAAGGGCATGAAATAGTTGACATGTATATTGTTTAACTAAAATGGATAGCATGACATAATTTCACATATATGATGTCTATCTAAACAGGATAGCATAGCATAACATAATTCAAAGATATGATGAATAACTAAACAGGATCGCCTGACATAATTCACCTACATGTTATCTAAGTAATCAGGATCACATCATTTAATTCACATATATGATTTATATGCTAAACAGAGGTCATTCGATATGATGTCTGAACTAAGAACATGGTGTTGAATATTGTGTATATGATGTCTAAACTATGCAATGCAAGACACTGTATGCATGATATGAGCAATATAACCGTGCCAAGCTAGAGCATACACCTTAGTGGGGGAATAGGACTGATCATCTGTCTCTGAATGCATCTCTGAGGAGCTATCGGGACCCAACAAGAGATCTGCTTCGACAGGTAGCACTGTCTTTCTGAAGGCCTTGTTTTCACTCCAGATTTTTCCATCTCCCACCCAAATGGCTGATTCACAGGAAGAGTAGTTTAATGTACAAACATTGTCGACAAATGGAAATGTAATGAAGAAAAGGATGGGCAAGATATCATTCAAATATATGATGCCTGGTTAAACAGGATGGCCTTGCACATTTCACATATATTATGGCTGGCTAAAAGACATGAGACTGCATAATTCCCATATATGATATAGAAACTAAACAGGTGGCATTACAGAACATGTCTAAACTAAGCAGATGACATATATGATGTCAAAAGTAGGCACTGCAAGGCAACATATGCATGATATGACTAACATCATCATGCCAAGGTAGAGCAAACACCTTGGGGGGTAAATAGGAGTGGTCAGCGGCGTCCGAATCCACCTCAGAACAGATATCTTCCTCTGGATTACAATCTGGAGAGGGGTGGGGAGGGTTTGCCATTGAACCCACCATGGAGCGATGTCTGCATGACATTGTATTGCCGCGCAAAACTTTTCTCTTTTTCTCTACATGTTCAGCATGACTGTGTACAATATCTGACATGCATACGAAAAAAATATGGTGAGATTATGTAAGGAGAGCATGCAGAAATTTAGAGTGATGGTAACAACCAGTGGATCAATGTTTTTCCGTTGAACCAAAATAGCACTAATGGATCGACGTGAATGTATAGTAATAAGTGATGCAACAAGTGTACAACCTCTTTGCTGTAGCCGTGTCGACCTCAACATCATTGGGTTGGTCGCTGAAGCAGTTGAGGCAGAGGTGGCTGTCGGAGGTGTGGAGGAAGATCTGAGGAAGCTGTAGACGGCGTCCAGGGCACTGCTCTGTTGTGATGGATCGTTCTGTCGTTGGAGCAGCTCCGGTGAGCCGTAAGACGTCAAGGCTGAAGCTGCACAAGACAGACATCGTCAATCTCAAGTGGGATTCTAATAGCATTTCCAATAGATGATGTAAAATGGATGTAAAATTAACATCACCAAAAACCACCTGACTACAACAGATGAGGTAAAAACTGTTGACTCTAAACTTAACTGTCGAAACTGAAATTTACTGTGGAATCTGAATGCTACTGTCGAAACTGAACGCAATGGTAGCAGAGAGGCACTTGACATGTAGTTTAGGGAGGGCCTGCAGTTCATCTTCAACCTGCACCCCCCTGAGCCGCCAGCCACCACCGGCCGAACCGCCAGCCCCAGCGCCGCCTCGCCACCCTAAAACAACTCGCCACCGCCGCCCCGGCCAGCCCTCTAGGCCCCCCGCCCCCCACCCTGAACCCTAAGATAGATAGTGGGGTACCTCTCTGGCGAGCCCCCGCCCCCGCTGCGGGTGGTTCTTCCTTAACTCCGGCGAGCCCCCCAACCTCTGAAAATCGACTGACCCAAAAGTCAATTCAGTCGACTAAAGTGTGGCTTAATCGGAGCAGAGCAGCAGCACGAGCGAGGGGGAGAGCAGCAGCAGCAGCTGGGCGAGCGAGCGATCGAGTGAGAGCCGAAGCAGCAGCAGATCTGGCTGGTATGGCCGCCGCCGCCGAAGGGGCCTCGCACTAGGGGAGAGCGGCCGTGGAGATGTCACCCACGGCGCCGGCTTCAAGGTAGCCGCTCCATGGGGGTGCGGAATGGAGCACCGTCGGTGCCGGGAGGTTGAGTTAAGGAGAAGGTGCAATGCGATGAGTGTACAACCTCTTTGGTGGCGCCGTGTAGGCCTCGGCTTCATCCGAGGAGTCGATGAGGATGCTGCGGTTTCGGTGGAGCAGGTTAAGGCGGCGCTGTGGGGATGGAGCAGCCGCGATAGACGAGGCGATCATCGGAGCAGCTCCTTGGAGGTGGAGGACGGGGCGGCTGAACTGGCGGGACGGCGAGATGGACGACGGATCCTCATCCGGGGAGTTGGACGAGGGACGTCGAGCTGTTGCGGTGGACGACGTCGTCGAGGAAGAGGCTCCGGCTGGGCAGCGGTGACGTGGCGGACGGAGGAGGGTGGGGTTTCGCGGTTGGAGCGGAGAGGTTATGGCGGCCTGGGATTTTGAATGGTGAAAAGGGGGTGATGGGAGGGGGTGAAGCATGACTTAGGAACGCGCTTGTCCAAAATGTAGGGTGTGTTACAAAAGTACCCCCCACCGATTTGAACTAGCGGCAATTTCGGCTCGGGGTTAGAAGGGGGATTTCGCGTGTCGGGATTTGGCATCTAGAGGGAGTTTTTGCGCACGTTGTAATTTCAGGATAGCAAGGCGTGGGTTGTGAAGGCGCCAGTTTTGGGAGCACGATATCTTAATTTTCGGGATATAACAAGACGCGGGTTGAATTTCAGGGACAAGCCTAATGTGTCGTAATATTGTACTTGTACGTACCAAATCAATTCGCACTTCCCTCAACCAAAAAGAAAACGAAAAAAATAAAACTATTCACACCACACAAAGAGAGAGTCTTGCCCCGTTTTACTATACAAATGCTATTCAAAGCTACTCCCTCCTTCCATCTATATAGGGCCTAATGCGTTTTTTGATGCTAACTTTGACCAAATATTAGAGCAATGATATATGACATGCAACTTACACAAAGCACACCGTTAAATTCGTCTGTGAAAGGTTCTTTCAATGATATAATTTTCACATTGTGCATGTCATGTACTATTAATCTTGTCAATAGTCAAAGGCGGTCTTAAAAATCTCATTACGCCCTATGTAGATGGAAGGAGGGAGTATGAATCCATGTTATGTCTGATTAAATTTTTTCGCTTGCTGTATAATGCATGTAACCTACTCATACCAACATTTTAGTGCATTCCAAATGTCTATACTACCGCTGCAATTCGAACTAAATTTGAATTCGTTTCTCTATTTCAATAAAAATCTATAATCATGATTGTTGCCAACTTCAACCATCAAAGTTTCCTTGCTATCCGCCAGATATAAATCAGCCGGCCTATAATGCAGGATGGCAGGCACACCATCATCAACAACTCCGTTTTTTATAAGAGTAGAGATAAAATATATTAAATGTAGTATACCATGTTCATAACCACACCATGTTTATCACCGTTATATATATTCACACATCCGTCGGTTTTAAACACTATGATAAATTCTTCAAATATCCGAATTCGCTTTTTATAATGAAGTATATATGATCTCTATTCGTCTTTTACACCCACACAACCCTCTTATCTTTGTAGCTAGCGCTAACTTTCTCTTGTGCATGCACACGCCCGCATCCCTCTCACCCTCCCTGATCATTCTTTAGCTCCATCGCGCAAATTCGTGTTTTCACTTTAGGTCGTTCACCCACGGTGTGTGTAGGCCCCCCAGCTCCTTCTTTACGGCACACATCGATCGATATGCCTCTCTAGCCAGGTGTGCCTAGCACAAACACAAGATTCCCCTCTTCTCTTGTCACCGTCCATGCCTCACTCCCACCACTCTTTTCATCGTTCTCGTACTCGCACACTCCTCCCCCTCGATATAGTATGCCTCTCGTACCACCTCCTACATGCATCCCTCTCTCTCTATCCTTCTCCTCGTGCCTCATTTGCTTCTAACACACACATGCATGTATACCGATCGATCTCCCAACATATACCTAGATCGACTTTAACTACCCCCCCATCGATCGGCATACCTCACAAGTTATGTCTCTCCTTTCTCTTACAAAGGGAGATTGGTCTTCCTATGTAGTTACGTCTACTTACGACAGCCACATCATCCCCCTCATCATTCGTGCATGCCTCCTGACCCATCTCTCACACGCACGCGCACAGACAACAAGCAGCCATCTCCTCTCTTATTGATATTGCGGGCGTGCCCTCCGTTTGTCTAGCAAGCCTATCCCACCATTTGTTAGAAGCAACTCCACTACCACCCCCTCCAACACTCTAGCTCTGTCTCTCTCCCAACCTTATTCATCTCCTGCACATATGCATGGATGCCGATCGATCTCCCTTAATACATGAGGCAGATCGATCTCCTTAATACATGAGGTATGCCTCTCTCCTCCTCCACACATATACCAGCAATTGTACCTCTATAGTTAATTGGGCCTCCCTCTTCCCCCACCACACACCGATAGTCGAGCGCTGCAGGTAGGTATCCATGCCACAGAGACAAACTGCACATGCCCCATCTCACATTCCAGTAGGCCAGCCATTCTATATCTTTGACGTGGGCACACACAAATTCGATGGCACTCTTTATCGATCACGCGCGCACACACACACACACATCATCATCCCTCTCTTCGATTCTATAGACACCTCAAGCCGTTGATACCTCCACTCTCTTCTCGTGGATCGCCCCCTCTATATATATATGTTATATCCAGGACTCTATTTCACACACATTGCATATGTTAAATTTTTTGATTGACCCCCCGAAAAAAAACTCTCAAGAACCCACACACTATATCTCTCTAGGTTTGTATCTCTCTCACACAACCCCACGTAGGTGGTGTACGTATACAATAAGAGAATAGGTGCACCATGCACGTACTCACGCTTCGTGCCCAGCCACACCCACGCGGGTACACAGTGGAGCTCATTTCTTTACGAAATGGCAGCCCACGTGCTAATTTGAATGCCTATAGTGGTTGTTTACCTAGGGAGGTCGTGTACCACGCGTGCATGAAACAAAGTTCGACTTGACGCGTTGCGGTGTTATTTTTAAACAAAGTTATAGCGCTCAATGGCACGTACACAGAATATAAAATGATTTTTATGGAGGAAAAGGTAGTCCGCTCTTCAGAGTATCTCACACAAGGCTCCGGTGGCCTCTCTCTCTCTCTCACCGTTGGTCACTGATCCGGCCGCATCCCGTCCGCCGGGGGAAAGGGAGTGCGGTGGCCTCTCTCTCTCACCATTGGTCACTGATTCAGCCGCATCCCGTCCGCCGGGGGAAAGGAAGGAAGTGCATTGTTTCTCCGTTCGATGTCGCCGAGGTAGCACGTCCTGATCTGCGGTACACGCCGTTCTCTCTGACCAAGCTCTAGCGCGGTAGGGCCTACGCCACCTGCTCGCAGATTCCTCCCGCCGCCGCTCACCTAGTTACATCCCGACGACCTCCAGGTATCCCCTCCGGCCTTGCTCCACTGCCCGTTTTCCCACGTTGCTGCATGTGGATCTTCCATAGTTCTTTGCCCAAAACGTAGCTCGTCCGGTGTACTTTCCATATTGCTTTCTCGTCCTCACACCGTTTTAGACAAACACAACCGTGTTGTTATCTTCCCTTAGGACAAGGAATATGCTTCTTTTTTGTCGTCGCATGTGTCATCAACTGTTATTGGCCAGTAATTGTTTCCTTTCTACCTCTTTTTTGCAAACAGGGCTATCCATTTCACCTCGTTGCTATTGCGACCTTTTGGTGAACTGCACAAATCACTTTTTTCTTAAGAGTGTTTTGTGCAGTTGTACTAAAATGTCACACGGGCAACGTCTCTACATTTCAGTGCGACTGCACAAAGGGAGATTGGTTTTGCTCTATCCTCCTCATCCAACTCCGAGCCTAATCTTCTCCAACTAGTTAGTCTTAAGAGAGACTGCAAATGTGACTGGCTTCTAATTGTGTGTTTATTGTTTCATCAGCAGTCCTCTATTATCTAATCACACTTGATATCTTTGGAACAGGGACGCTCAGCTCTATTTTAGTGGAACTGCACAAAATGATCGGAATGTTGCATGCTCCAGACAGCTACTTTTTTCCCAACATGCCTTGTTGATTTAGATAGAGCTGGGGGGACGTTGCTGCCAATGAAAGCATGGATCAATTTTAATTTAAAACTTTCTCACAACTTTGTCTTCAGTTGTGATGTAATTATTAGCTCTGATCTGCTAATAATTGACATGCATTAGCAAGGAAGTTAGTTTTTTATTGTTTCTGAAAGAGCATCGATGGCAAGACACGCGAAACAAAAGCTGAAAGCTCACACCATTGTACAATTTCATGTCGCTGGAAAATTATTTGTATAGTACGTCAATTATGTAAACAAATGATGGAAGCTTGATAGCATTGCCAGAAGCCTCTTCATCATCTGGGTCCATGTGCCATGCACGGAATTATAATCCTTCGTTCCTAAATATTTGTATTTTTACAAATTTCAAACGGGCATATTTTAGAGTGTAGATTCACTCATTTTGCTTCATATGTGTACTCCCTCCGTTCCTAAATATTCTATTCGTCTTAACAGAGATTTCAACATATTTTAGAAAGACAAATACTCCGGAGTATATTTAAGAACCGAGGGGGTAGTGCACAACCGCATGGGAGACTCAGCCCGGTCGTTGCGCCGCATTAATAGTGAGTAATGAGCAGTCAAATCATAAGCCCCACCTTTCCCACTGTAAGTTGCTCTGAAGAAGCAACCATCAATACGCTCTTCTTTGAATCCGCTCATACTACTCCATCCGTCACTGTTTATACAGCACGCTTCAGAAAAAAGAAAAAAATCTGTGGGACCAAGGCGACTAGCGATCGGCCTGAAAAATAGCATTGGTAGTTATAGCACGGCGTCTATTACTAGAGGGAATAATGCGTACACACATGCATGCAGTGCTTCCACCCCGGGTACACACATGCATGCACTCCGTAGTAGTACAGTACATGGAGAGAAAATTGTGGACTTGATTGCGGTTACCACGCCCTAATTAATTGAGCATTAAACCAAACACGTCTAAAGTCTCTCTGGTGGTGGAAATGCATTGAGAGAAATGCATCATAATGAAGCGCGCCCTGTACACTGTGACGGAGGGTGGAGTAGTATGAAGGTGCAAAACCAAGTACGCGTACTAGTACCGCGCTTGGCTCTTCGCCCCTTCGTGAAGTCGAACAATGATGATACTCCGCATGTTGGGTACTACAGTGTATGCCTCTGACAATCTGACACCGAATGGACTGATGCATGTCCACCGAGGGTAGGTTGCATTAGTCAAAAGGCGTAAGCGAGCTTCACCTTGTCCTGCAAGCTTCTCCTTGTTCTGCGAGTTGACGGGACACACCAAAAAGTAGTGCTAGTCCATACTCCCTCCTTTCCGGTTAATATGGCTTAATATTTTTTGCGGGTAAATGAGAGAGCTTTATTCATATATAAGCATTCTTAGGACGATCAGCCAAGACACTGGTCACTAGGAAGCCAAAAAAAGTAGGAAGCGAGGTGTTTCATCAAGCCAGCTCTCGGCCACATTCAAAGTGCAGCAAGCACGGTTCGCACGAAGATGCGCCGCAAGGTTTGCTGACCTGTTTACATGCTGAATAACAAAAAAAGAGGAAATATTACTGAGCGCTACTATTTGTAACAGGATATGAGCCAGAATTAAGCGAGAATTGTGGCGAGTGTTCCATGCAATCAACTTCCATTATCACATGCGAGAACCCTCGAAGAGAACCAAATGTGTTGAAGATTGCTTTATCACATTTTAAAATTATAATAAGAGTGCAAACGCTCCTCCATCCGGTTCCTAGTAGTATAGTGTAGTATACATCTGGCAATATGACACCGAATTAACTGTTGCACGTCCACCGCCTGAGCGAGGGAGAGCTTGCATTAGTCAAAAGTTTCTCCTTGTCCTGTGAGCCACCGCGCGCAAGCTTCTCCCGTCCTGCAACCTTCTCCTCGTTCGGCAAGTTGACGGGGCACCGCAAAGTAATGCTAGTCCATGCTGCCTCCTCTCTGGTTAACATGGCTTAATTTCAAAGAGATAAATACACTGTCTATCACTGTATATTTGTAAAAATACGGTAAGTGGACTTCATAATACACTCATTGCGCTCAATATATATATTTTGCGGTGTTCATACGGTCACTAGCTCACCCTGACTGAGTATGTGTGTGCATGCGCGTGTAGGTTGAGCACTTGAGCGTCACCGTGTGTGTTCCGTCGTGTGCTCGGACATGCATGCATTAGGGCATCGCGCGCGTTTTTGCGTCCATGTGTACGTGTGACTGTTG
This sequence comes from Triticum urartu, assembly GCF_003073215.2. Classification (NCBI taxonomy): domain Eukaryota; kingdom Viridiplantae; phylum Streptophyta; class Magnoliopsida; order Poales; family Poaceae; genus Triticum; species Triticum urartu. The sequence goes on from NC_053028.1 coordinate 134,245,144, forward strand.
CATACACGTAGGGGGAGTACGTGTAGGGGCCACTAAGGAGAAGTCAAATCACATAGTAAGTTAGTCGGAAGAAGCAACCATCATTTCACACTTGAATGACACGTACGCAATATAAAATGGTTGATATGGAGAGAAAAAGAAAACCACTATACTCCCTCCTTTCCGGTTTATAAAGCTCAATTCAAAATTCTCACCAACCAAGGTAGATGGTGAGTGGTGGAATACTTTTTGTAGTTTGCAAAAGCACCCAATTAATGCTCTTGTTTTCCTCAAAAAAGTATGTTTACCAATGCATTAACTGCAATGCATGCATGCATAAATTACATGCATTGGTCAATTTTCTCTTAGTACTTGCATGCAATGATTTAATACACCTTGGAATCTGAACATGTGATGGAAAACAACCAAATTGAGCCTTATGAAATGGAAAAACTAAAATTTTGAGATAAGCCCTATAAACCGGAAAGGAGGGAGTATATACACTAGCAGGATGCGTGTGAGAGACGGGTCAAGAGGTGAATGACACGTGGCCCCAGGGGGTGGCTAGCCCACCTATCATACAGCCAAAGGCAGGTGCAGTAGAGGGCCGAGGAGTAGTACGAAATCCTACGCACCTACGCACGCTAACCAAGGGCCGAGTGATCACTCGAATCGCAAGATCAGTTGACTAGAAGCTACGCTAGACCCATGGAGGCGATGAGCGCGAGCATCAGCCGGCTGTGCCAGATGGTCCACGACGCCGGCTTGCGGCCCGGCAGGTAGTATTGCTTGAGGCAGCCAGAGCGAGGAGCCACTTGGACGACAGCTTCGCATCCTTGTTCGACGAGGTCCTCGTCGGTTTCCTCGACAAGTTCACCGTCGTCAAGAAGCTTGTGGACGACTTTGACGTAAGCCTCCAGCCGACGCGCCCAGGCTCTGCGATGCCCGCCACCCTCAACGGCCACTATGGTAACAACCTCTTCGACGCACTGGTGGCCCTGCGACTGCCCGCCGTCACGCCGGAGAATGTCCACCTCGAGGTCGCGCTCGCCGCGCAGCGCCTGGCGCAGCAAGACACCATCGATATAATCACCCACAAATCGTCCACAAGGACTAGTACGTGCAAGAGGAGGACGATAGGACGCTGGCCTTCTTGGAGCGCAGGGCAACCTTGGACGACACTGTTCAGAAGCACGTTGAGCTCGCCGCCAACGCCGCTGCTCCTCACACGTCGGTTGGTGACCCAGCGCACTAGGGCGTGAGGATGTCGTTGAACGTTGATGGATCCGTATGTATTTTTATCCTTCCGTCAAATCCATGTAGTTGTATATGATACTATAGTAATTATCTTACCTTTCGCATCAACTTCATAATTTTCGTACGTACTCCATGCATGAACGACTCCAGAAGCAAACTTCTCATTACTCTAGGAAAAATCGTTATTTTCTATCTATTGGTCGCACCATGGAACAGAACCAAATTTTACAAGTTACGAGTTCAAAAGGAAAAGCCTGCCGTGTTCGTGTCACACCCCCACACGGTTGGTCCGGCACGCCGCTCACGCGGGAATGCGTGCGGTGTTGCATTTTCACTTACAAGTGGGTCCGCAGTTGAGCAAACCGACTATCGGCAAACCCCCACCCCGCCCACCGCGTGATGGCTGAGAAAAGAGGACGGGAGGGAGAAGAGATGGCTGTAGCATGGACTCCAAGAAAATTGGTGTCGGATGGGACTCGTGTGGGTGGCGTGTGCCGTACTGCTAGACGTGAATGCTAGTTATGGCCCATGCCACCCCACTATATCGAGCCTATATCGAGGTACGTAGACCAAATTTCCTGTAGTCCGTGCTCAGCCCTCCTCTATCTCTCTTCTCAGCCAGCCAGCGGACGCGCAGAGCCCATCATCTGTTTGCTTACATGCGGCCCCACATGTCAATGAAAACGCAATAGGACCCACTGAACCTGCACATCTTTCACCTCGATGTGCTGGTGATGAAAAAAAAATCCAATAAAGATCTTCGGTGGCCGCTTTTGGAGTTACTCAAGAGTAGTAAGATTCTATTTACAGTTTAACCCAAGATGCACATCTCGTGGCTTCAACTACCACTCTATTTTCTTTCATGACACGACCTGGATGCTGGATGTCCCACGTGTCGGCAAAAGGAGGAAGAACCCGACCAAATCTTCAGTTCTGCCCTCGGATTAGACTAGTTGTGCTAACTTAAAATTTTTATTGTGTACTCCCTCCGTTCCAAAATACTTGACTTCCATTTGTCCAAAAATGGATGTACCTATATACTAAGACATGTCTAGATACATATATATTTTGACAAATAGAAGGCATGTAGTATTGTGCAACAGAGGGAGTAGAATGGATGCAAGTTTTTGTATTGGGAAGAAGAGTACATCCATATATTGATAGAGCGCAATTTAGTAGATGTTCTATCACTTTTAGCTAGTATAGAATAGAGGCTAGACATGAGTCTAGATGCGAGGAAGCAATGTCTACTTCTTTACACTCGAAGAAGAAAGAAGCACGCAAGATCGAGCCTCCGCAGATCAACAATGAATGCATCGAGAAGGCACTAATCCAACTTACTACAGGAGTAGTCAAAATTATTGTTGGAGTTCGTGCAAAACGGAGGTCCGTTTGGGGTCGTGCGTTGGAGTTGGCCTTACAAGTGGGACCGCATTTAAGGAAACCGACTATCGGCAAACCCCCACCTCACCTGCCGCGCGATGGCTGAAGTTAGAGAAACGACAAGGTTGAAGAGATTGCTCTCGCACGGACTCCAAGAAATAATATGGTGTCATATGGATGTCGTGGTGGTGGCGTGTGCCGTACTCCTGGACGTGAATGCTTGTTCTGGCCCATGCCACCCTACTAGTCCTACTACTTACTCCTACTATATACTATACTGCTAGTATATCGAGGATTCGAGGTGCTGGTTACGTACAACGAACACATTAACATATGGCTACAGTAAAAACACCCGCCCGACGCACGAAGCATGTGAAGCTAGTACAAATAGTGTACTACTATTGTTGATTGGCCTCATCCGATAACCTGTTGCAATGCACGTACAATTATGTATTCGGAAAATATTTTTTTGCATTGTCGCACCACTCACTCAGAGAAGCGACTCGAAGGCCATTCATAAATTTAGTAAGTTTATCACAGGCATATCATTTTATTACATAGTACAACAGGTCATCAACCCACATCAACAACGAGGATACATTATAAATACTAAAGTTTTCACCACACAACAAATAAAAACCATGAAATGAACTTCAACTCAACCATTCCGCGGCGTTGGAAACGCTTGCTTTGAACCACAAGTGATTCTCTGGGACGAGCCATTCGTTGTCGATCTGGAGACCAACGCAGGACTGATCATCCAGGCTGAAGCAGCCTACTATATCAGTACCAGGGTAGGGAACCACCCAAATGTCCGAGGTATAGACACAGTTGCTTCTCATAAATGTGTCAACATCAGTTGGATCTCCTTTCACCATCATCGGATAGTTTTGTCCAAGGAAGAGCGAGTTTTCTCCAAGACTATCAATTCTGTGCCAAGGAGAAGGAGTTGGCGCTAGCACCCTAGTATCCATCCTGAATACCATGCAATGGGTGTTGGAATAGGTCCGGAGAGTGCGACCATGGGAGACTACACCTGCTTCCTTAGTAGTAACATCATCGGTGGGCTGTATACACACAAGAAGAGGTGATCCATCAGAATTAGTTGCCAGGCGCCACAGAGTATATCGGCGCTGCTCGTCCTCATGCTCGTGATCATCACCATCGTCATCTCCCCCTTGGTTATAAAAATCTTCAAGTATAGGTGGTGGGATGTTCACAGGACCTTGGAAACACAAGAAGAAGGTTAATTAGTAAAGGGAAACTTGCTAACCCGCATGCATGTGGATGAAACAATTATAATTACGGTGGAAGACAAACGTACCGAAACAACGAGGATGCCATGCAAAAACAATGCCACGAGTGGTGGCAGCAAACACAAGGCCCTCGTATTCAATTGCATCACAGTAGTGATCCGTGTACAAAAACTGATTTTTGAGCAATATCCATCGAGTGAAACCATCAAGGATGGCAACAAGCTTGTCGAAGATAGCAACAACATCATAGTTTTTGTAATTCCAAGAGCGGTTGGGAACTCGACAAATCGCTATCTTCCGTAGACGACAGTCACCATGATCATATTTGAACGTGCGTACATTATCGGTGTGCTCAACCTCTGGGCAGTGTGCTGAGATTTTTGGAAGTGGAACCCGGTGACGAGTGTACACATTCACAAGTTCCCACTCGCAGTTGGACCCAATGTAAACAACCCAATCTCCATTTGCGCCCGCCCAAGCCTTGACCTCAAGCGATGGCATCTTAACATCACACGTATCATTATCAAGCGGCATCAACTTGCACAGGGCGAGGCCTCCGTCGTGCCGGCGCCAGTCATCAGGGTCACGGCGAAGAAGATAGGGGAGATCAAACCGCTCCTTGACCCTTGGGTTCCTTGCAATGATGTTATTAGTTGAGTCGAGAATGGGCTGGAACGAACCTGCCATGCTAGCCGAGGTGATGACGTCGCACCGATTAAGGAGTTCCTCCACCACGTCATCTTTCAAATCGGGGCAAGAATAACGAGGTCGTTTCCGGCCTGTTCCTTCCATGGAGAAGACGATTGAACAATGGCAGAAGAAAGGGTGAAGGGCTGAAGGAAAATGGAGGAGGGAGAGGAAGAGCATGCGACAGCAGTTCCAAATCGAGAGGGAAAGGCGAAGAGTAGGTGGACGGTTGTGAGTTTGCCACAGTTCACGAAGAGGCGCCCCGGCCTACACGTCCGTTCAGAAATACTCCTACTACTCACCGTCGTCTCACTGATATGTTGGAACGGGACCACATGTCAATGAAACATGGTGTGTAATTTCTCGTGCAAAATGCGATCTGGCCGCATTGGCCCGAGGTCCCGCGTTAGTTATCGACCTTTATGTTTTAATGGCGTGCCGATCAGTTTTGAAGCACGACTAACTGGTACTGTACACAGAGAAAATACAAACTACTCTACCACTACCCCACCTGTAGTACTAGTAGTATAAAAAAGATATATATATAGGCTGGAGCTTCAGTGCTTTCTTGCTAAGGGCTGCCCACTTGCTTCTCACACTACCACCCTCTCTCCAGATCTAAAAAAGACAGCCCCTCTCTCCCTCCTCACCGGTGGTCACAGATCCGCCGGGGAAGAAAAGGACGTGCAGCGTTGACGCACTCGTCGTCGGCGAGCGAGGTCACGCACTGACGACAAGGCCGTCCTCTCAGACCTAGCGCCCGCGCGGGATGGCCTCCGTCCCCAAGCTCGCTGTCGTAGTGTGTGCGGAGGACGACGACCACGAGCGAAGCCACTTCCCGTCGACCCTCAGGTATGCTACCTCTTTTTGAGCCATAACCTTGTTCTATTGCCCCATCTGCTACGTCGTTGCATGTGGATCTTTTTCCACTCCACCATCTTCCCAATTTGCTATCCTCTACTCTGCTGGCCACACAGACGAAAACCATAATTTGCACTATTAAAGGAAACCCTACTTCATGTAGACTAATCCATGTCTGGGTTGAATAAGGAAAGGAAGGGAGACTGTACTGTCCAAGAGAGTAGGCATCGAACCCGCATCTAGGTTGAAAAGGGGAAAATCAGTAGCTAAGGAACGAGTCTCGTGTCTCTCGGTTGAAGAAGGGTAGGAAGGCATGACAACGCAATAGAGAATGACCAGGTCGATCGGTTTGTTGTCCTCGCATAGGAAAAAGGTGGCTAAAGAGAACAAAAATGGGACCGTAATCCACATATGCTGCCTGGATATTTGTTGCTCTAGGCAACCATACCTCCCTCACCACTCTACGTCCGTGGAGGTACATCGTACTGGTGCCTCCCATGCTCTTATTGCCACTTTTTTTGCTGTTAGTATAACGCCAGCAGTCAAGTCAAGCAATGCTACTGCTAAAGTGATGCCACATTTAACTAATGCCGCTCTTAGTCTAATGCCACCCATAAATTTAAGCAATGCCATTTAATGTCACTGGATTATTTCAGGGTTAGCTGTTGATTGTGGATCTATTAAAGCTTTTTCATCTATAAGGCATTCTAATGCTGTTGCACAGCCAGTATACCGACAATGAAGCTTGTTACTCCCGTCAGATTTTTGCACTGTTAATGCTTATAGATTACATACCTCACTTTCATGAGATAAGTGAATTTTTTTGTACAATGTCACCAAAATGCCAATGTGCTGATGTCATTTTATTTTGGTTAAACTGCACAGACAATTATGAAGACAAGAGGAAAGGTCAAGAGTGGGCACCTCCTCCTCCGACTGTTCTCTTGAGAAGGTCTGTATGTTTGTCTCTAATGCCTATCGACTACATACCTGACATCATGATGTAATGTTAAGTCATTTCCTTCTGTACAGTGTCACTGAATTGTCAAGGCGGTGATGGCATTTTATTTTAGTAGAACTGCACAAAATTTGCTTAAAAGAAGAGGAAAGGTCAGGAATGGCTCACTTTTCCAGAAAAAACTATGTATGCCTTCCTCACATCAGCCGATGTTGCTTTATTTATTCCTTTAAACAGGTAGTTAAAAACAGTCTTGCTACCTTTTCCCATTAAGAAATTGGAATGCTTATATTTGTGAGTCTATGCTTCAACTAGTGCCACTTTTAGAGTAATCACACTTTCAATATCTATGCAAACAGGGATGCTCGATTTTAGTGGAACTGCACAAAAAGTCCAACTGGTTCAACATTAGGAGCATGTTTTTCCCAACCTTTATATCCAATTGGTGGCACTATGAGCTCTTCATTACGAAGGTACATGGTTTGCTACTATCTTGCTATCTTTTTGTACTGTCATTAGATAGTAATACTAGTGGTTTGCAAGTGAATTTATTGGCAGGGTGGACCTACATTGGAGGTGCAGGACAAGATTCAATGATTGGATGCTTAATTTCGGTTGTATCGATTTCACCTCTTCCATCATTGCGAACATGGATATCCTTGGTCTGATGAAGAATAGGTGCTATATTTCTGCTCTGAACCAGCAAATCAATTCAGTATGAAATTTTTCAGGGCAAAACATAACTGTATCAGATTGTCCAGTGCAGAACATGACAGATGCTAAGGGAAGAGACATGTTTAAACCGAAAATACAAGGTGTGGTATATGTTTACTAGCTGCTTGATATTTGTGCAGACAGAGATGTCTGCCCATTGCTATTTGGCAAACCAACAAAGTGCCCGCAATTTTGGTTGAACTGCACAAGAGAATAGTATAGTCACTACATGCAGTGCCATTTGAAAATAGACACAGAAAGATTGGATAGTCACTTCATGGAATGCAGAAAAGTAGCACTGTACTATTTATTGGCCAACACTAGGTGCTTCATTGCTTTGGTCTGATTATACAATGGACATCATTTTGCCTAAGTTAAAGTTTGTATTCCGAAAATAGTCTCGCAGTGTGATCGAGGGAACCAAATCATATTGCAGTGCATGTTCCTCCATCATGTCTGGTTCATTCTCATTCTGTTTGCAAGAGGAATTGTAGACTTCACAAACAAATTTGTCTTTCAGTCTATACTGAATGTTGGCCAATAGAAGCATCCATGTTAGTCGGAAGAACAGATGTTTTTTCTAGATCTTTTCCTTTGGAGCTACATATTTGTATATGATCTGTGAGTCATTGAGATGCATTAACATGTTGATCTTATGTATGGGAATCGTACTAGTTAGTTTTAGTTGCGACGCAAGATCCGAAGTGGTTGATCTTTGCTTTTGGAGCTACATATTTGTATATGATCTGTGAATCATTGAGATGCATTAACAGTTACTTATTTCTGTTCGCTCAGTGTTTACAAGTTACTGATCGATCACTAGCTAGCCTACAAATGCGCTCATGGCAGTTTTATTTGTGACGCAAGATGCAAAGTGGCAGTTTTTTGAATAAAAATGCCTACCTCTGAAGAAACTGACAAGCTCATACGCAAGCAAGTGCCTCCTATTGCACCTCTGGCAAGTCCGAGGCGAGGCGAAGGACGCCGGTGCCGGCGTTTAGCATGGACAGCAGATGGCGGCCGACATCGTCTAGTTAGCTAAGAGTAAGTTAGTACTTGTACGCTACTAGAGTGTTAGTGGGAGTAGATAGTTAACTTGGCTATGATGGTTGTCAACGTGGAAGTTCAGTACTCTATATGTGGATCAGACCTGTTACTTTGGTCTGAATGTTGAACTTTCCGTTTGAACGTATGGAATCGGCTGTTATTTTTTTAAATGGGTTGTATTTGTCCTCCAAGGTTTAGAGGCTGACTTGTGGGCCTAGCAAGTTGACGCGCACACAATCAAGAAATGATTGTACGTGGAGAGGATGACAGCAGGGACCCGCCAAGGTCATGGCAGTACGCAAGCAAGTGCCTCCTTATTTCAAGCCAATAAAAAAATGGCTCCTCCTAGTGGATTTCTGACATCTGGGTCCCATGCCATTGTCAACGTAGTCAATAAACGAGAGAATTGCACAACGAGCGGTTGACACCAGGGACCCAGCAGCTCGCCCAGTTATGTTTGTTTTGGGTTAATTTGATAAATGCCACTCCAAATCTGGTGTATCCGAGAAATGCCACTGCAATTTCCAAACTTTGAAAAATGACATTTCATGCCATTTCTAGTGGCATTTTTCGAAGTCTGGAGTGGCGTTTTTCAAAGTTTGCAAACTGCAGTGGCGTTTTTCAAAGTTTGCAAAAATTGCAGTGGCATTTTTCAAAGTTTGAAAATTGCAGTGGCATTTTTATGAATCGCCATAATTGGAGTGGCATTTATCTAATTTGATTTTGAGATGGAAGCAGGGTGTCAACTGGGCTGTGCGGGACACTCTGTCCTGTCTAGACAGCCTTTTCTTTTATGTTTACCACAGACCAGCCCAGTAGTTTTTTTTCTTCTGAAAATGGCTAGCCCAGTTTTTTTTGTGATTTGTCAAGTAAGTCGCTTTATCAGGCCTGTTGGGCTGCAAATCTTTCAAGACGAGGAGAGCTTCATTCGGCTGGCCGAGAAAATGGCCTATCAGTAATGAGAAATGGGCTGTACATTTTTAAAACACATCAAACCGGCAATTATTTTCAAATATCTTTTTTTCATTTCGAGATTTTAAATTTCATTGATTTTTATGCGTGGACAATTTATTGGATTTTATATTGATATACATTTATTTTTAAAATCAGTCTGAATGTGACTCAAAATTTCGGGAATACAAACAGTTCAGACCGCACCGACATATGCAAAATTTCGTATAATTTTTTAACCGTGGCCACAATATGGGCTGTAATGCTAACATAAAGAATATGGGCTCCAAAAAAACCCGTAAGAATTAGCAAATGGGCTGTAAATTATTTGAAATAATGGCAGATCGGCTGTATGCTGTTTTCCACAGATTTGAGGCTTTCCACAGATGGCCTGTATACTGTTGGATGTCCATCCAACGGCCGTCGTGCTTCTTCAATCTCTGCTCTTCCTGCTCCAGCCGCACAAAACAAGCACCGGCGGGACTGCCTGCTCCCTCCTCCCCGCGGCCGGCTGTGCTGCTGCGCAGGCCTCGCCGCCCCACCGTACTCCCATCGCTGGCCTAGCCATCCCTCTACTCACCCACACCTGCTGTTATTCTCCGGCGACGGCAGACGAACCAGTAAACCCTCGTACAGTCGTACTCCCCTCCGCGTGGGAAACAAAAACAACGGCCCAGTCTTCCCTGCCTCCGTGTCGTTCCCTTCCTAGGCCTCGCCGTCGTCCACCGCCCTGGTGCTCTCGGTGTGGCGTGGTCAGCATGGTCAACGACCAACATGCATCTGAAGTGGACTGTACGTGGAGAGGCTGACAGCTGGGTCCACGGCCGCACGCAAGGAAATGCCTCCTTATTACACGCAAAATAATGATTTCCTCCACCTGACATCTGGGACCCACCGAAACGGCCTCTGTATTTCGCGAAAAAACGTTACCGCTGCTGACAGCTCGGACCCACCAGCTATATCTTCGCACGCAAGGAAGTGCCTCCTTATTACACACAAAAAATGAATACTCCCCCTGCTAGCTGGGACCCAGTATAGTGGGCCTACTAAGTTGACGGGGACGAAGGGCTTTGTCAACTTAGTCAATATGCACGATTCTAGCTCGACTGACCGTACGATGTCCATCCAACGACCGTAGTGCTTCTTCAACCTCTGGTGTTCTTGCTCTAGCCGCCCAAATCAGCGCCGGTCGTGCCGCCTGCTCCTGCCTCCCGTGGCCGGCTGTGCTGCCGCGGAGGCCTCACCACCCCCATACTACTCCCACCGCTGGCCAGGCCATCCCTCCACTCCACTCACCCACACCCCCTGTCATTCTGCGGCGACGGCAGTGCAGCCGAACCAGTGAACCCTCGTACTCCTCTCCGCGTGGGCATCCACTGCCGCGTCTTCCCTGGCTCCGCGTCGTCCCCTTCCTAGGCCTCACCGTCGTCCACCTCCGTGGTGCTGTCGGCGCACCGTGGTCAATGTGGTCAATGACCAAATTCCATCAGAAGAATACTGTACGTGGAGAGGCTGACAGCTGGGTCCACGGCAGCCGCAAGGAAGTGCCTCCTTATTACGCGGAAAATAATTATTCCTCCACCTGACAGCAGGGACCCACCGGACGGGCCGCCAGTATTTTGCAAAAAAATCGTTTCCCCCTGACTGCTGGGACCCGCCGGACGGGCCACCGTATTTCGCGAAAAAACGTTCCCCCCGCTGTCAACTCGGACCCACCGGAAGTGCCTCCTTATTACGCACAAAAAAATGAATACTCCCCCGGCTAGCTGGGACCCACCTTGCTGGGAGGCTGACTTGTGGGCCTACTAAGTTGTCGGGGATGGGGGGCTTTGTCAACTTAGTCAATATGCACGATTCTAGCTCCAGTGACCGTACGATGTCCATCCAATGGCTGTAGTGCCTCTTCAACCTCTGGTCTTCTTTCTCTAGCCGCCCAAAGCAGCGCCGGTCGTGCCGCCTGCTCCTGCCTCCCGTGGCCGGCTGTGCTGCCGCGGAGGCCTCACCGCCCCCTACTATTCCCACCGCTGGCCAGGCCCTGCAGCGATGGCAGCCTCACACCGCAGCCGAACGAGTGAACCCTCATACTCCTCTCCGCGTGGGCATCCACTGCCGCGTTTTCACCAGCTCCGCGTCGTCCCCTTCCTAGGCCTCGCCGTCGTCCACCGCCCTGGTGCTCTCGGCGTGGCATGGTCAACGTGGTCAAGGAACGACTTCCATCGGACATGGACTGTACGTGGAGAGGCTGACAGCTGGGTCCATGTCGGCAGCAAGGAAGTGCCTCCTTATTACGCGGAAAATAATGATTCCTCCACCTGACAGCAGGGACCCACCGGACGGGCCACCGTATTTCGTGAAAAAGACGTTTCCCCCCTGACTGCTGGGACCCACCAGCTACACCTTCGCACACAAGAAAGTGCCTGACAGTCGGGACCCACCTGGTCGAAGCATACATAGTGTTGTCATTCTGGTCGCGAACATGTACGTACATATATACTGGTGGATGTAGAGGCGCGCACGTGTCGTAGTAGAGGCGCGCACGTAGCATGTACACGTACGTACAGCGGCCAGGGTGCAAGAAAGAAAATACGGCCACGTATGTGTACATACGGGCGGGGTCTCGAACGCCTACTCGCGCATACGTACGGCGAGGGCTCGTGTACATGGTTGGGTCGGAATGGAGAAACAACATCATCGTCGTGTTCATGGGTCGGAATGGAATGCGTGGTCGTGTTCATCGGGAGGGCTTGGATGGAAGAGGCGATGGAAACGAGGCCTGGCGTACTACACAACGGAGGAAACGGACCTCCTACGGTCGAAACGGGGGTCCTGTTGATCGGGAGGGGTGTGGCATACCGCAAAACGGAGGAAACGGACCTCCAACGGTCGAAACGGGGGTCCTGTTGATCGAGAGGGGTGTGGCGTACCGCAAAACGGAGGAAACGGACCTCCTACGGGGGTCCTGTTGATCGGGAGGGGTGTGGCGTACCGCAAAACGGAGGAAACAGGCTTGTGTTGGAGCGCTACGGTCGAAACGGGGGTCCTGTTCATCGGGAGGGGTGTGGCGTACCGCAAAACGGGACTCCATGGGATACTGTTCATCTCCACCGTCGACCCCCTCCAGCCTCCACGAGCTACTGTTCATCCACCGTCGACCTCCTCCAGCCTCCACGGGCTCCTGTTCATCCAGCCTCCACCGCGCGCTACTCCACCGGCTACTGTTCAACCACCCCTCCACCGTCTACTGTTCATCTAGCCCTCCACACCACGGGGTCCTGTTCAACCACCCCTCCATGGGCACCCCTCCGCCGTCTACTGTTCATCATGCCCTCCACACCACGGGGTCCTGTTCATCCACCCATCCACCATCTACTGTTCATCCAGCCATCCACCACACCACGGGGTCCTGTTCATCCAGAGGCAACGCCACCGCTCACTGTTCATCCAACCCCCCCCCCTCGGCAACGCTCACTGTTCATACCATCCACCGGCTTCAGTTAGCAGCGGTAGCCAAGGAATCGCTCGATCAGGTTCAGTTAACAGCCATCGATCGATCGCTCGGGTTCAGTAACGCGTAGCCTGCAGTGCAATCGCTCGGGTTCAGTTAGAGCCCAACGTCTCGCTCGGGTTCAGTTAGAGCCAACGCCTCGCACACACGCGCGTACGTGTACGAGAGAAACGCGCATCGCTCGGCCCCCAACCTCCCACCGTAACCGGGAACTCCCCGAAATTTTCCTCCCCATCGCTTCTACCACGGTTTTTTCCGTCATGGACGGCCCAAAGAATGTCATGCAGCTGCGTCTCCAGCCCGCCCAGGACAAAAAGCCCATTTTCTGTCATGATTTTTTTGTCATAGAAGTAGGAGCCCACCACATCTATGATGATACCGGGTTTTGTCACAATTATCCTCACAGAAGTGTCATATGTATGACAGAAAAAAATTTCGTTCGGCCCAAACTGTCATGAATGTGTCTTTTCTTGTAGTGGGGTGTGGTTTAAAACCTGTAGTTAAATTTCAGTTATGAAGATGAGTAAGGAAGGCCCTTTCTTCTGGTGGGATTCCTTGGTGTGATCGCAAATACTTAGTCAAACATGGCTGTGCTCGCCAACAAAGTAGATCACCTCCCATCTGCTATCTTTTAGCTTCACAACCATCTTAGCTTTGCAACCATTTTGCACAATTTTATCTCTTTTTCATTTCTTGCTCCTCCTTTTGGCTTTACTATCATCATCAAGAAAGACAATATCCTCATCTTCATCATCATCTTTTGTTTGCTCAACAATGTCATCTACCACATGAATCTTTTCTGCCCCTCCGTCATCGACATCAGGCTTTCGAAACTTGTTGCAAACAAACTATTGTTTTATCAACTCCCCGGTTTTCATATCCTTCCTTGAAGTATTCATTTTGATTGAAAAACCAATCTGCAAGGAATATGCATTGTAGTGCTCCTTGGCATCTTCGAAAGTGTCAAACCTCATGCTCACATAAGGCTCCTTGGGCTGTGACCAAGCTTCATCATCATTTTCAGAACCCAAACCATTACCAACATTCCCACCAGTATCACCTGCAGCACTTGTGCCATCAAGGGTATGAGCATCACTCTCAGCTATTACTGCTGCAGGTACTTGTGTACTGCCTAGAGCCCCTCCCCCATGACTTGAATGCCCATCTGTCTCCATTGATTTCGCAGCAGTAGCATCGACTTTTTGCATGATAGGGGGATTAGATGATTCCGCCTCAAATTCTACATTTCCAGCAGCATGTTGCGTATAGTACAAAGGATCACCATTATTTTCATCTGGTTCCTCATTCAAGTCAATCATTGTCAACCTATTTATTTTTTCAACATGAAAAAGGTAAAGCAAGTCAGCAAAATGCTGCAAGCAAGTAGCATAGTAAATACAGGCAAGCCAATAACACATCCACGCAAGCACGCCACAAACAGGTCAATCATCTTCAACCTGTGCATTTTTCAACCAGAAAAATTAAAGCAAGTTAGCTTGTTGAGGCAAGATAGTACCAAATGCAAGCAAGCAAGTAACACAACAACCCAAGCACACCAGATTCACAAGATAGCATTCATCTTGTTTTTTAAGGAAACAATTGAACATAACCAGGCAATTCAGAGTACACTATCAGGCAATCCAAACCACATAACCAGGCAAGTCAAACTATATATGTCAGGCAAGATATTCAGGAAATCCGTGGCTTTTTTGTACTAATGAAACATTTTGTACATATAACATAGGCTTGTTTTTTGTGTATCATAATATATTTTCTTATTTGTTTTTCTTAAACGCATGCAACATTGATTTGGTGAAGCAAGCCTCCTGCCATAGTAGTGCTACTTCGGAGTGTCTTCAGAATGTAATCCACTCCAAAATCAGGGAGAATAGAGCATGTTTTGTGTTAGAAAAAACTTAAGTTAGCAGTTATGGGCACGATTGCCCTTTATATTCAGCCTATATTCAGTACCTATGTTTTGGCTATATTCAGTACCTTTCTTCTACTAGCAGCAAGCTTTTGTGTTTTGGATATGTCCACTATGTTCAATGTGGTTTACATTTTTGCACAATTGGTTGAAGTAACGTTTTCCAGCTGAGATAGTTGTTGGTATATGTCTTTTCTTGTCCTTTCTTTTCTTGCAGGATGAAATGCCAATAAATTTGCAACAGTCTCTTGGCAACTTTCCAACATTTTTTGGATCATGTTGAAGGATATCCTATAACCAAGGTAAATTATACTGCGCAACAGTATATCTTGTTTTTTAGTTGCACATACTCATATTCTTCTCATATTTTCACTGTTGAACCAAAGAATAATGGAAACAAATGACCAAGAGGAATGTTTTTCTAGCTTCTTCAGGAGTTGCTTGGACATTATTATGCCTTTTCTTAATCTTATAATGCAAGTTGCTCCAATCAGCCATTGTTTTGCTTCACATATAGCAAATGATCTGCTAGGAGAAAGCCTTGTTTTTGTCCTTCTTTTCCATACCGAGCTCAGTGTTCATCGTCTTATAAGGTACAAAAAGGTTCATATTTTGCCATGTCATAAGTTTTCAAAGTTGTGTATATACCTTATACTTAGTTGCTTCATGATAACACTAATTTTGCTCAAACAAAATGTGTAATTTGCCAAGAACAATTTCATAAATAATTAATAGAACTGTAACACATTGTAAATAGAGCATGATAGCATTGTTTTTCATCCTCTTCTAAGCACTATTTTTGCTCAATCAGAATTTTTGCTTAAGGTATGATATTTTGTCCCCAGCAATACTATCAGCACTTGCTTACAATGTGTTCATATGCAACAGAATTGTAAACAGAATGTGAAAATTGCCAAGACCATTCTAAGCAAAAAAAATCATGGAACAAGAACATTGAAAACACCAGAAATATCACTTAGGGTTTTATTTTTCTTCCAAGCACTAGTAGATTGTTAAAATCCATCAATAGTTGTTTACCATGTGTTGATATGAAACAGAGTCCTGAAACTTGCCTACCATTGTTTTTCTTTAGCCAACCCCTTTTTACATTCACTTTTTTCTGGCTTAATCTCAACATGTAAGTTTGCATAATCATAACAACAAACTTGTTGAAAAACATCCATAGTTTTTGCTTCAGAAAATGATACCAGATGCTACATAACACTACTGGATTTGCCCAAAACAGGGGGCTGAAACTTGCCTAAACATCTAACTCAACATGATTAACATCATAGCTTTTACACAATTTTTTTGCAAAACTGCAGCCTTGTAAAAATCATGGGGAAATAGGAGGGAAGATGGTGTTCTTCAGTAACACAAGAGATAGGGATGAAAGGAAGTACAAAATCTTGGGGAAAGTGAGCTAAATCCGACCTTTTTGCTGTGCTTTTTTGCCTTTCCTAGACAATCTGAAAACGAGCTCCCTTGAAATGCCTATAGAAGAAACCCTAATGGAGCCGCCATTGCAGGGTTGTGAAGGTTTTCTGGATCTGGGAGTGGTTTGGGGAAGGGGTGTGCTATCCTTTATGGCTTGGGAGAGAAGAAGATGGGGCGGGCGGTTAGGTGAGGAGAAAAGGAGACGCCCATGGGTGGGGAAGGGACCGGGGGAAGGGGAGGACCAGGTAAGTTCGCCCGCTCGATGGTTGGTGACGGGAATCAGGAGGGGGACCAGGGACTTTCCTATCCTGGACAGGGGGACATAAAATTACTATATTTGGAGGGCCGCGAGGAAACGCTAGGGAGCAGCCAGCTGCTCCCTAGACGCGTCCAAACTTTTTTTAGCTAGGATGCTATATTCTTCTTCTTATTATAAGGGTATTATTTTTTGTGAAAATTATTAAGGGTATTCTGATCGATGCAGTGCGTCAGTATCTCTCCATAAACAGTGCAAAAAGCACCTTCCTGCGTAATTCTGGGTTGGTTGTCAAGGTAACCTCGTCCAAATCGTCTACTGAACAAAATCTTCTTGGTAGATAGAGTGATATATCTGTGCTCCAGACACAAGTCCAATCCCTAATGGACGTTGTGTCGTAAACAAAAATAGTGGTTGACAAATGTCATGAAGATATGAATGGTTTTGAAACCAGACTATCAGAAATTTGCTTCGTTGTTCAAGAGCAATGGCGGAAAAAAGGGGAAGATCGTGCTGCTCCATCAGATTCTACAACCCGAACATAAGCACTCAGGTCAAATGATCTGTGCTTCTATACATCTGATGGTGCTTTTATCTGCAAGGACTGTAAACTTTATGCCAACAAGCCTTTTGTTGTATGGTTGGAATTTATTTTATTGTGATACAACATTTATGATGCTACCAAAGGCTGTAGTAATTACGATGCTATTTTTGTGTAGTGTAGGTTTATCTTAGTAATGTATTCGACCAAAAGCTTCGTAGGAGCCCAACATGCCAACATTCGTCGGTCCCATTCCAATTGAGTTAAAAACAATTCTGGGCCGAAATTTGCATGTAGCCCACTAAAAATATCTGGGCCTAAATCAGCAAATCAGCATAAGCTTTCATATTTTTCTGCTAGGCATGTGCCCATAGTGGGCCTTTAATAGGCCTAAACATAATTTAGGCCCTCAGTAATAATATGCCATTTACATGTGTAAATATCTCGAGCCCATAAAAACATGGGCCTTTAACATGCCGAAAGTAAGATTGGGCCCTGATTGTGCCAAATAACACACTGGTCTGAGCAGGCCGAAATGGTGGCCCATTTACAGCGCGGATCGTCCACAGGCCGAAATTCAGACGGGCCGTAAATGCACCGACCTACTACACGGGCTTTTAACAGGGCCGAAGTTCGGTCAGGCTTGATTAGTGTCATTTTTATATGGGCCGTTAGTAGGCCCGATGTGGCGTTGGGCCACATATGGCCCATGGATTTCGTCCGACGTTAACAGGCCGAAAGTCACAACAGGCTGAAATTGGCCCAAATCTATAGTGGGCCTCTAACAGGCTGAATGTTAGACATGGCCGAATATGACCCATATCCTTCACTGTCGTTTATGGGCCAAAAGTTTCAATGGCCTATAAATGGGCCCAAATGAAGCAGGACCTTTAATAGGCCACAAACACACCGGGCCGTAATTCGGCCCAAATTCTTAGCGGACTGTTAACGGGCCAGAAGTGACCATGGGCCGTGATGATGACAAGTTTAGGACGGGTCGTTGACAGGCCGATTTGACACTAGCCATACAGGCCTTAACTGAGAATGTTGGGCCTTTAGCTGGGCCGACCCATTATGGTCTGCAAAATCTTGTGGGCCTTTAGCTGGGCCGGACCATTATGGCCCGCTAAATCTTGTGGGCCTTTAGTTGGGCCAGCCCATTTAATCTTTATGGGCCACCTTTAGGCCGGTCCACGTGTCAACGTATGATAGGCGCATCTCGCCCATTGGATAAGTGACACCTGTGCCAACGCGGAGCTGACACGTGGTTCCGTCAGCCAATGAGAATTTTACACGTTTAAAATCGGCATTGGTCGTTTCTTTTAGCGGGTTATCGGATCCAAAACCGGACCCAGTAGCTTAACAGCGTCCCGTTACGATGGATGCCACGTGTCGGTCACCCTTGACGAAAACACTTCTATGACGCGCGATTTATCGTCATGGAAGTGGACACTTCCATGATGATAATTTTGGTAATGTCATGGAACACTTCTATGACAGCACAGGTATGACTATCTTGATTCTGTCATAAAATTGTCATGGATGTACATGCATGACAGAAAACGTGACCTACTATGACAAACACGTATCATCACAGAAGTGTCTTTTTTTGTAGTGGGAGCCGTTATTCTCCTCAAACTCCACATTACACGTCTCCTCAATGAGTCCTACGGACTTGTTGAGGACACGGTAAGCATGAGAGTTTGTAGCATAACCAACAAATATGCCCTCATGAGCTCTAGCCTCAAATTTAGACAAACGGACACCTTTCTTGAGAATGAAACACTTACAACCGAACACCCGGAAGTACTTGAAGTTGGGCTTGTTGCCGGTAAGTATATCATATGGAGTCTTGTTCAAGCCTTTGCAGAGATAGAGCCGATTGGATGCATGACAAGCGGTGTTGATGGTTGCGGCCCAAAAGTTGTACGGAGACTTGAACTCCGCCATCATGGTCCTTCGCGTCCATCAATGTCCGGTTCTTCCTCTCCGCTACACCATTTTGTTGAGGGTTGTAAGGTGCGGAATATTGATGCTTGATCCCCTCATCACTGAGAAACTCATCCAAGGTGTAGTTCTTGAACTCGGTGCCATTGTCACTTCTTATCATCAAAATCTTTGCATTGTGTTGATGTTGAGCTTCATTTGCAAATTCGATGACTGTTTGTTGGGTCTCACTCTTCCTCTTGAAGAAATATACCCAAGTTTATCTTGAATAATCATCCACAATCACCAAGCAATACTTTCTACCCCCAAGACTATCAAAGGATGGAGGCCCAAAGAGATCCATGTGAAGGAGCTCCAAAGGCCTCGTCGAGTAGATGATAGTCGTGGGAGGGTGAGCCTTCTCATGTAGCTTCCTTCCGATACAAGCACTGCAAGCATGATCTTTGGCAAAAATAACATTTGTTAGTCCATGGACATGGCCCCCTTGATAAGACTTTGCAAAGATCTCATATTGACATGGGCTAAACGGCGATGCCAAAGCCATCTCTCATCAACTTTAGCCATTAGGCATGTCACGGTCTTAGTGGGTCACTATGAAAAGTTAATCACATAAAGACCATTCTCGACATGCCCAACAAAGGCTACTTTAAGATTCTTGCTCCACAAGGGGGCCACGGAATCAATATCAAAGGAAGTGGCAAAGCCCATGAGTGCAAGTTGACGAACAGAAAGTAAGTTGTATGCAAGGGACTCAACAAGCATGACTTTCTCGATCGTGAGATCATGAGAAATGACAACCTTGCCAAGATCCAATACCTTAGAAGATGAGGCATCATCCAATTCAACATTGGTGGGCATAGATGAAACCTTGTGCGCGTCCACCACCAAGTCCTTGCTTCCGGTCATATGATTTGTGGCTCCACTATCGAGCAACCATGATCCCCCGAAGCAAACACCTACAAGAGATCAATACTTGGTTTTAGGTACCCATTTTGTAATGAGTCCTTTGATGTTAGCAACAAGGGTCTTAGGAACCCAAATAGACCAATCAATGTACTCATAAGAAGAACCAACAAATTTGGCATAAACATGCCCATCACTAGCACGACATAACACATAAGAAGGGTTAAAGTCGCCGACTTTTTTGGAAGGAGTGGCATTGCCCTTCTTGAAACCACCACCCTTCGCATTGTTCTTCTTCTCCTTAGGAGTACCCTCTCCCTCCTTCACAATGTTTGCTTCAGAGGAGGAAGTTGTTTGGTCTTGTCATTCTTCTTCTTCTTCTTCTTGGACTTGGGTGCATACCCAATCCCCTCCTTGCCCACAACTTTCTTTTGATTGCTCAAAAGATCGTTGAGGTTCTTCTCACCTTGTATGCAAGACACAAGGCATTTCTCAAGTTGCTCCTTCAACTTGGCATTCTCCTCCACAAGATGTGCATGCTCACAACAAGTGTGAGTAGCATTTTCATTATCAATTAAAACAATATGAGGAAATGTGGCTTTCTCCTTGGTTAGCTTCACTTGGAGTTGATCATGAGACTCTTTGAGGCTAGGATGAACACTCTTCAAGGCCTTGTGAGCCTTGTCAAGTAGATCAAAATCCTCCTTGAGTCTAGCATGGTCAACTCCAAGTTTGGCCTTCTCGGAATTGAGCACACGAGAGAGAACAAGAGCATGATCAAGATATTTCTTTAATTTAGCATGACCATCGTTGTGTGACTCCTCAAGAGCCGAACGATGACCACACTCTTCCTCAAGCGCATTAGGGAGATCCTAAATCTCATCGGCATAGTCACGACTATGCCCTTCCATCTTAGAGATGGTCTCTTCGTGAGCCTCGATCATGTCATTGGCTTCACCAAGTTGTTCCAAGAGAGTAACAAAGTGCTTCTTTGTTTTACCTTTGAGCTCACTCATGAAAGACTCAAATTCATTCTCCTCCTCCTTCTCCCCCTCACTTTCATCAATGCAATCCATCAAGGATGGATTAGTAGTGATGGTAGACTTGATGTTGGAGGTTACCTTGTTGGTGACTTTAGCCATGAGGCACTTGGCGGTGATGTTCTCATTGGTTGAATCAAAGAGGGACACCCGTGGAGTTGTTGCAATGGCAACGGAGGCCATGGCAACCGTGTCACCATCTTCTTCATCATCATCATCCTCATTGTACTCCTCTTGTGCCACCAACCCCTTGGGAGGATTCTTCTTGGTGAAGTTGTTCTTCTTGGCAAAAGACTTGGCCTTGTCTTTTCGGATAAGCTTGCCACCATTGTCTTCCCTCTTCTCGTAAGGGGAATCCACTACAAAGTGACTCACATTGCCACAATTATAGCACGTCCTCACATGTTTCTTGCCCTTGGCGCCACTTGAGTTGCTCTTGTTGAAGTTGGACCATGTGTTCTTGTTGCCCCAAAATTGCCGTGAAGAAAGAGCCATGTGCTCATGATAGGCATATTTGGTGTCTTCGGGGAAACTCTCCTCTTCTTCGTCTTCATCATCTTCTTCCGCACTAGCCTTGGCCTTCAAAGCAAGGTTGGACTTCTTTGATAGTTGAGCATGCAACATCGCGTTGTCAGCGGTCTTGTCCAAGATCCTCATTGCAACAAACTCATCCAACACTTCACTTGAGGACAAGGCGTGGATGTCCGGTCTTTGACGGGTGATGGAGGACATGACCTTATGGTAAGGCATCATGGCCTTGAGAAACTCGCGCTTGATCCAATTGTCATTCGTATCCTTGCTCCCATGATCTCAGAGTGAGACCACGAGAGTAGTTAACCTTCGATAAAGCTCTTGAGGTTCTTCATCTTCAATCATGGCAAACTCATCGGCTTCATCTTGCACCACTTCATAGTTTGAGAATTGAATGCTTGCGCTTCCCTTGTACAAGGAGACAACATGCCCCCATGCTTCCTTGGCCATAGTGAAAGGTCGGAGATGCACAATATCTTCGGGAGGAATAACTTCTTGGAGAATGAAGAGAGTGAACTCGTTGAATTGATGATCCGCGGCTTATCTAGGAGTGAAGTTGCTTGGATCGTGCGGGTAGAAACCTTGCTCAATAATTCTCCAAATATTAGTAGAACTATGATTTAAATGACGTTTATAGTGATACACCCAAGCGGCAAAATCCTCTTTTTCACAAGCTTAGGAGGAGGACTTATAACCCACAAGTATAGGGGATCGCAATAGTTTTTGATAGGTAAGAGTGTCGAACCCAACGAGGAGCTAAAGGCAGAACAAATATTCCCTCAAGTTCTATCGACCACCGATACAACTCTACGCATGCTTGATGTTCGCTTTACCTAGAACAAGTATGAAACTAGAAGTACTTTGTAGGTGTTGTTTGATAGGTTTGCAAGATAATAAAGATTACGTAAATAAAAAGTAGGGGCTATTTAAGTAAAGACACAATAAAGTAAATATAGCGAGTGTGGAAAAGTGGTGGTAGGAGTTGCGAAATTTCCCCTAAGCAATTGACTACTTTACTAGACCGATAGCAAGTATTATGTGGGAGAGGCCACTGCTAGCATGTCATCCCTGACTTGGAATTCTATGCACTTATGATTGGAACAATTAGCAAGCATCCGCAACTACTAACGTTCATTAAGGTAAAACCCAACCATAGCATTAATATATATTGGTCCCCCCTGAATCCCGTATGCATCAATTTCTATGCTAGGTTGAAGCTTCTATCACCCTTGCCCTCCAATACATAGTCCTATCAATATACAACTAACCCTATGGTGTGATCCACGCGCAAGCTCAAATGATGGGCACCAAAGGACAACAACATAACCACTAGCAAATTAAATCAATCATAGCAATTCATCAACCACCGATAGGACAACGAAAATCTACTCAGAAATCATAGGATGGCAACACAACATTGGATAATAATATGAAGCATAAACCACCAAGTTCAAGTAGAGGGTACTGCAGGTTGCGGGAGAGTGCACCGCTATAGATAGAGGGGGGAAGGTGATGGAGATGTTGGTGAAGATGGTGGAGGTGTTGGTGTAGATCGCGGTGATGATGATGGCCACGACAGCGTTCCGGTGCCACCAGAAGAGAAGGGGAGGGGGGCCCTTAGTCTTCTTCTTCCTTGACCTCCTCCCTAGATGGGAGAAGGGTTTCCCCTCTGGTGCTTGGCCTCCATGGCATGGGAGGGGCGAGAGCCCCTCCGAGATTGGATCTGTCTCTCTGTCTCTCTGTTTATGCGTTCCCAGATTCTTCCCTTTCACCGTTTCTTATATTCCCAGAGATCCGTAACTCTGATTGGGCTGAACTTTTAACACGATCTCTATCCGGATATTAGATTTCTTGCGGATAAAGAAGGGCATCAACCGCCTTACGGGTGGCCCACGAGGGTCAGGGGCGCGCCCAGGGGGGCAGGCACGCCCCCTGCCTCGTGGCCACCTCGGGCACCATCTCGCATGGATTTTTCTTCCCAAAAATCATATATACTCCAAAAAAATCTCCATCAGTTTTTATCCCGTTTGGACTCCATTTGATATGGATATTCTGCGAAACAAATAAAATGCAACAAATAGGAACTCGCACTGGGCACTGGATCAATATGTTAGTCCCAAAAATATTATAAAAAGTTGCCAAAAGTATATGAAAGTTGTAGAATATTGGCATGGAACAATCAAAAATTATAGATACAACGGAGACGTATCAACATCCCCAAGCTTAATTCATGCTCGTCCTCGAGTAGGTAAATGTTCGCCCGGATAATCAAGCTACAGTAATCCCCTACTAATGATGCCAAGTCATCATTGTTATTGTTGCTAATCTCACTTTGTTTCAAAACCAATTCAAATTCAATTTTAAAATTAAAGTCAAACAATTAAAGTTTTCAAATGTCAAAAACAAAAATGTTTGTTGGGTTGCAAATATTCACTAGGTAATTATCATGTGGCAACCGACATCATTTGGCTCTCCCTTTAATCCCTAAGAAAATATAAAGTGGTCCAACGGCAACTATTATGAGCTTTTAAATATAAACAAATGTTTATATTTTTCCCAAACCACTTGAAAACTTTTGTGTTGTCTGATACGTCTCCGTCGTATCTACTTTTCCAAACACTTTTTACCTTGTTTTCGACTCTAACATGTATGATTTGAATGGAACTAAACCGGACTGACGCTGTTTTCAGCAGAATTGCCATGATGTTGTTTTATGTGCAGAAAACAAATATTCTCGGAATGACCTGAAACTCCATGGAACATCTTAGAAAAAATAATAAAAAAATCCTCGCCAAAGATGAAGACCAGGGGGCCCACACCCTTCTCACGAGGGCGGGGGGCGCCCCCCTTGATGCCCCCCTTGATGCCCTCCGACGCCGACTCCAACTCTATATATTTGCTTTCGGAGAGAAAAAATAAGAGAGAAGAAATCATCGCGTTTTATGATACAGAGCCGCCGTCAAGCCCTAAAACCTTTCGGGAGGGCTGATCTGGAGTCCGTTCGGGGCTCCGAAGAGGGGGATTCGTCGGCGTCATCATCATCAACCATCCTCCATCACCAATTTCATGATGCTCACCGTCGTGCGTGAGTAATTCCATCGTAGGCTTGCTGGACGGTGATGGGTTGGATGAGATTTATCATATAATCGAGTTAGTTTTGTTAGGGTTTGATCCCTAGTATCCATTATGTTCTGAGATTGATGTTGCTATGACTTTGCTATGATTAATGCTTGTCACTAGGGCCCGAGTGCCATGATTTCAGATCAGAACCTATCATGTTTTCATGAATATATGTGAGTTCTTGATCCTATCTTGCAAGTCTATAGTCACCTACTATGTGTTATGATCCGGCAACCCCGAAGTGACAATAATCGGGACCACTCCCGGTGATGACCATAGTTTGAGGAGTTC
This sequence comes from Triticum urartu, assembly GCF_003073215.2. Classification (NCBI taxonomy): domain Eukaryota; kingdom Viridiplantae; phylum Streptophyta; class Magnoliopsida; order Poales; family Poaceae; genus Triticum; species Triticum urartu. Next base: position 134,269,735 of record NC_053028.1, read on the forward strand.
ATGTATTCACTATGTGCTAATGCTTTGTTCCGGTTCTCTATTAAATGGAGGCCTTAATATCCCTTAGTTTCCAATAGGACCCCGCTGCCACGGGAGGGTAGGACAAAAGATGTAATGCAAGTTCTTTTCCATAAGCACGTATGACTATATACGGAATGCATGCCTACATTACATTGATGAATTGGAGCTAGTTCTGTGTCGCCCTATGTTATGACTGTTACATGATGAACCGCATCTAGCATAATTATCCATCACTGATCCGGTGCCTATGAGTTTTCCATATACTGGTTTACGCTTATTTACTTTCCCGCCGCTACTGTTACAATCACTACAAAATACCAAAAACATTACTTTTGCTGTCTTTACTTTTGTTGCCGCTACCACCACTATCATATTACTTTGCTACTAAACACTTTGCTGCAGATACTAAGTTTCCAGGTGTGGTTGAATGGACAACTCAGCTGCTAATACTTGAGAATATTCTCTGGCTCCCCTTGTGTCGAATCAATAAATTTGGGTTGAATACTCTACCCTCGAAAGCTGTTGCGATCCCCTATACTTGTGGGTTATCAAGACTAATTTCTGGCGCCGTTGCCGGGGAGCATAGCTCTATTCTTTGAGTCACTTGGGATTTATATCTGCTGGACACTATGAAGAACTTGAGAGATCCAAAAACCAAGATCTATCCCTCAACTACGAGGGGAGGTAAGGAACTACCATCTAGCTCTGCACTTGATTCACCTTCGGTTATGAGTAAGTTTGCGACACCTACACCTGCTTCTGCTATTAGTTCTGATATGTCGCATGTTATTGATGATGCCACTTTTGCAATGCATGATACTTATGATGAAATTGCTTCTATGTCTGATACTACTGTGCCCCTTGGTGAATTTCTTGATGAACAAATTGCTAGGGCTAGAGAGAAAGAAATTATTGAATCTGAATACGATGATGATAGTGATGATGAAAATATGCCTGTTATTCCTGAGGGCTATCTTTTTGATATGGAATCTTCTGCCGCTATTTTAGCTTGCAAAGATAGATATGAGCTTAAGAGGTTATTAGTTAAATGGAACAAGAATCACTTAGAGATAAAATGAAACCTGACCCTGGTTTTGCTACTTCACCTATCTGTGTTCCTGATAAGGATTATGAATTCTCTGTTGATCCTGATATAATTACTTTGGTGGAATCTGATCTGTTTTATGGCTATGAATCTGAAACTGTTGTGGCACATCTTACTAAGTTAAATGATATAGCTGCCCTGTTCACTAATGATGAGAGATCACATTACTTTTATATACTCAAAATATTTCCGTTCTCATTAAAGGGTGATGCTAAGATATGGTTTAATTCTCTTGATCCTGGTTGTGTGCGTAGTCCCCAGGATATGATTTATTACTTCTCTGTTAAATATTTCCCTGCTCATAAGAAACAAGCTGCTTTGAGGGAAATATACAACTTCGTGCAAATTAAAGAAGAGAGTCTCCCACAAGCTTGGGGGAGGCTCCTCAAGTTACTTAATGCTTTGCCTAATCATCCTCTTAAGAAACCCGAAATACTTGATATCTTTTATAGTGGACTAACCGATGCTTCCAGAGATTACCTGGATAGTTGTGCTGGTTCTCTTTTCAGGGAAAGAACATCGGATGAAGCTGAAATTCTATTGAATAATATGTTGACAAATGAAAATAATTGGGCACCTCCTGAGCCAGCTCCTGCTCCAATTACTGAATCTATTCCTAAACCAACTCCGAAGAAGAGAGGTGTTCTATTCCTCAGTCCCGAAGATATGCAAGAGGCAAAGAAATCTATGAAAGAGAAAGGTATTGAAGCTGAAGACGTTAAGAATTTACCTCCTATTGAAGAAATACATGGTCTTAATATACCGCCTGTTGAAGAAACATATGATCTCAATTCTTTATTTACTGAAGAACCTCCTGATCCCGATATCCCGACACAGGTAGTAAAGGTAAATTCTATCTATAGATATGATAAAGCTGAAGTCCCTCCTACTAAAATTGCTACTCAGTGCTTAGATGAGTTTGATAATTTTATGTTTAAGCAAGACGACTTCAATGCTTATTTTGGTAGACAATTAAAAGAAAATACTTATATGATTAGATGCTTGGGTGATTATATGGCTAATATTAAAGGTGAACTTAAAATTGTTAGAAAACATGCTTCTATGGTTACCACTCAAGTAGAACAAGTGCTTAAAGCTCAAAAAGAAGTGCTTGATGAAATGAATAGTAAGAAAAATGATTATGCTATTAGAGTGGCTACTAGAACTGGTAGAATGACTTAGGAACCTTTGTATCCTGAAGGCCACCATAAGAGAATCAAGCAAGATTCTCAAAGAAATAATATTGATGTTCCTAGTTCTTCTAAAAAGAAGAAGAAGAAAAATGATAGAACTGTGCAAACTTCTAGTGAACCTATTGCTGAACCACCTGATAATCCAAATGATATTTCTATGTCTGATGCTGAAACACAATCTGGTAATGAACATGAACCTAATGAAAACATTAATAATGATGTTCATGATGATGCTCAACCTAGTAATGATAATGATGTAGAAATTGAACCTGCTGTTGATCTTGATAACCCACAATCAAAGAATCAACGTTATGATAAAAGAGACTTTGTTGCTAGGAAACATGGTAAAGAAAGGGAACCTTGGGTTCAGAAACCCATGCCTTTTCCTCCAAAACCATCCAAGAAAAATGATGATGAGGATTTTGAGCCCTTTGCTGAAATGATTAGGCCTATCTTTTTGCGTATGCGATTAACTGATGTGCTCAAAACAAATCCTTATGCTAAATATACGAAGGATATCATTACTAATAAAAGAAAGATACCAGAAGCTGAGATTTCCACCATGCTTGCTAATTATACTTTTAAGGGTGGAATACCAAAGAAACTTGGAGACCCCGGAGTACCTACTATACCTGGCTCCATTAAAAGAAATTATATTAAAACTGCTTTATGTGATCTTGGAGCCGGTGTTAGTGTTATGCCTCTCTCTTTATATCGTAGACTTGACTTGAATAAGCTGACACCTACCGAAATATCTTTGGAAATGGCTGAGAAATCAACTGCTATACCTGTTGGTATTTGTGAGGATGTGCCTGTTGTGGTTGCAAACGTTACTATTTTAACGGACTTTGTTATACTTGATATTCCCGAGGATGATAGTATGCCTATTATTCTTGGAAGACCTTTTCTTAATACTGCAGGGGCTATTATTGATTGAAACAAAGGCAATGTCACTTTTCATGTTAATGGTAATGAGCATACGGTACACTTTCCGAGGAAACAACCTCAAGTTCATAGTATCAACTCCATTGGAAAAATTCCATCGATTATAATTGGAGGTTTTGAATTTCCTCTTCCTACTGTCAAAAAGAAATATGATATACTTATTATTGGGGATGTGCATATCCCCGTTGAGGTAACTTAGTGTTATTCAAAATTTCTCCGGTTTCATGATTATCGAAATGAGTTTGTTAACAAGACTTGATCAACCTTGTTAGTGGATTCTTTTTGATGAGCATGAGATGGATGAAACTAGAAGCACAACCTTCTGTACCCCAATTTTACTTTCTGTTATTTATATTAAATAAAGTAAAATTAGTATTTTTCTGTCTGTTTCCTGACTTATCCGTGCAATATAAAAATATCCCAAAAATAAAAGTCCTCAAAATGACATGCCAATTTAATATGATTTTTTCGGGAATATTTGAGGATTTACTGTGCAAAAATTACCGCGGGAGGAGCTGCCACCTGGCCACGAGGGTGGTGGGCGCCCCCCCTTAGGGCGCGCCCCCTGCCTCGTGAGCTGACGGTGGCCCTCCTCCACTTATCCCAGCACCCATCTTCTTCCTCTGTCTCAAACAAACCCGAAAAACCAACTCAAGCATGAGTTCCAACCACTTTTGTTGTGATTTTCGATCTCCTTGCTCAAAGCACCTCTCGCAAAACTACTTGGGGAGATTTTTCCTTGGTATGTGACTCCTCCATTGGTCCAATTAGTTTTTGTTCTAGTGCTTTATTCTTTGCAAATTTGTGCTGCATAGGTGACCATGTTCTTGAGCTTGCATGTCAAATTTATATGGTTCCAAGTAGTTCTAATGCTTGATATAGGCTCTAGGCACTTGTAGAAGTAGTTGCTATCAATATTATTGAAGTTGGTTCACTTTTGTTTGAAGTTACTAAAAATTTCAGAATCTTTCAGAGAAAAAAAATATGCTTAGGAAGATGTTCCAAGGTGGTTCCTCTAAGAAGCAAGGACCCAGGATTGCTATGCACGATGCTGACGAGGATCCACCAAGAGACGCTCCAGTACGGCCTTGCGAATGGCCGTCGGAAAATTTTATGGACCGTGCGGGAATTAAAGAAGAATTCAAAGCATATTTGCACAATGCTAGTCTTGAGGATTTTGAGGCTAACAAATGCCCCCAGTATCATGATCTCACAAGTTCCTTTGTGAGGAGGTTTGAGTATTCATCTTCGCGTAATTCTCCTTCAGTCATGTTTGATCTCTATGACAAATCTTATACCATGGACTTAGAGGATTTCACTTCTGCTTGCAAACTTCCATCATGGGGTAGTGTTAGGGATCCCCCTAAATCTGAATTTAGAAACTTTCTTGCTAGTATAACTGTGGGGGAATCTAGAGATATAACACAGGCTACCATAGGGAGCATTCACTTTCCTGCTATACATGATTTTGCTCTCTTCATCGGTAGATGCATAAATGCTAAGGATGAAGCATGTCATATGTGTGTCCCTGATCTTAGCATTCTTAGGAGTGCTGTGTTAGGAGACCAATCTTATCATATGGGAGCCATTGTAGCTCGTAGGTTGCATCATAATAGACATAATGGAGATTTCTTTGGAGGAATTTATGCAACCCGCTTAGCTCATTTTCTTGAGATAGACATTTGTGAGGGTGATACGGAGTTGCCTCCTGCATATTTAGATTATGACTCTATGGCTTCGCACCAGTTTGTCGAGAGGCCTGAATCACCTCTCTTATATCGTTTAATTTTTGATAAACGACGTGTTTTCCGTATTACTCTCCCTGCTCCTGCCTTCTTTGATTCACAGACAAAAAGAAGATATGTTATTACTAGAGAGGAGGCAGAAGAGTACGAGAGGAGAGCAGAGGCAGCTTGACTCCACGCTGCAGCTCAGCAGGCGATAACCGTTGCACATCAGTATGATCCCAACTATTGTTCCTCATCACAGTACGACCCCAACAACTATTATTATGGATATCCGCCAGGCCAGCCGTGGCCATAGACCAACTTAGGCCAAAAGCCTAAGCTTGGTGGAGTACGTATTTCTCACTCACATTACATTTATGTTCACACACACTCATTACTAGATGTCGGTGCTCATACTCTTTCACTATAATATCCATGCTAGTTTATTTTATTTTTCCTGCTTTCTTCTTGTGTGTTTGTTAAACCTTAAGAAAAACCAAAAAATTTAGTAGTAGTTTATTTTTCTGCTGTAGTAGTAATAATTAAAAAGAAAACCCAACAATATTTTCCGTTCTTCTTTTTGCTTGTTGGGAGCTTTCCCGTGTAAATAGTTTTATTTATTTTCTTTTCTTTGGGGGTCAGTAGGAGAAGACCATAATTAAATTGTTGAAGTGGCTCTTATATGCATTATTGTTGATTTAACCCAGAGCCCATATTGCCTTGTCTTATCATGTTTATTGAATGCTCGCAGATTCCAGCTTAGTCCAATGCACGTACACTCTTATTATTATTCACACCGTTCGGTCATGCAAGTGAAAGGCAATTATGATGATATATAATGGACTGACTGAGATGAGAAAAGCTGGTATGAACTCGACCTCTTTTGTTTTTGTAAATATGATGAGTCCCTCGTTCTTGATTCAGCTTATTATGAATAAACATGTTTGCAATGACAATTAGAGATCATAGTTGTTTGTGCCATGCTTGATTAGCTATGAGTTATAATGATTTACCTTGTGTGCCAACATGCTATTGAGATGGTTATGATGTGGTATGATGGGGTGGTATCCTCCTTTGAATGATTTAAGTGACTTGACTTGGCACATGTTCACGCATGTAGTTGAAACAAAATCAACATAGCCTTCACGATATTTATGTTCATGGTGGATTATATCCTACTCATGCTTGCATCCAATGTTTATTAATTTTAATGCATGCACATGGCTGTTGTCGCTCTCTAGTTGGTCGCTTCCCAGTCTTTTGCTAGCTTTCACTTGTACTAAGCAGGAATACTGCTTGTGCATCCAATCCCTTAACCCCAAAGTTATTCCATATGAGTCCACTATACATTCCTATATGCGGTATCTACCTGCCGTTCCAAGTAAATTTGTATGTGCCAAACTCTAAACCTTCAAATAAACATTCTGTTTTGTATGCTCGAATAGCTCATGTATCAACCAAGGCTGTCCTTATCTTCCGTTTTAGGCAGGTTATTCTCAAGAGGAGTGGACTCCGCTCCTCACTCACGAGAAAATGGCTGGTCACCGGGATGCCCAGTCCCATGCTTTATGCGAACTAAATCAAAATTAATTGCAAACAAAACTCCCCCTGGGACCTGATGTATGTTGGAGGCACTCGTTGTTTCGAGCAAGCCATGGATTGATGCTTGTTGGTGGAGTGGGAGTATAAACTTTACCATTCTGTTTGGGAACCGCCTATTATGTGTTTAGCATGGAAGATATCGCCATCTCTTAGTTGTTACGTTGACAATGAAAGTATACCGCTCAAAATACAATTTATCTCTATTTCAAAACCGAGCTCTGGCACCTCTACAAATCCCTACTTCCCTCTGCGAAGGGCCTATCCATTTACTTTTATGTTGAGTCAGCACCCTCTTATTAAAAAGCACTAGCTGGAGAGCACAGCTGTCATTTGCATTCATCACTGTTAATTTATGTTGGGTATGACTATGATTTGATCTCTTTTACCATGAATTACAATGTCTAGTCAGTCCTTGATCTTTAAAGGTGCTCTGCATTTATGTTTTGCGGTCTCAGAAAGGGCTAGAGAGATACCATCTTGTTATATCATATTATGATTGTTTTGAGAAAGTGTTATCATCCGAAATTTATATTATGACTTGCTAGTTGATTATGCTATTGATATGAGTAATTATGAGACATGAGAATTATTGCAAATGTGGTTAGTTATGATCTATGCTGAAAACTTGAATGCTGGCTTGACATAGTTACAACAACAAGAGCAAACAGAGCTTGTAAAAGTTTTTCTTTCTTTCAGTTTGTCAACCGAATTGCTTGAGGACAAGCAAGGGTTTAATCTTGGGGGAGTTGATACATCTCCGTCGTATCTACTTTTCCAAAAACTTTTGCCCTTGTTTTGGACTCTAACTTGTATGATTTGAATGGAACTAACCCGGACTGACGCTGTTTTCAGCAGAATTGCTATGATGTTGTTTTATGTGCAGAAAACAAATATTCTCGGAATGACCTGAAACTCCACGGAACATCTTAGAAAAAATAATAAAAAATCCTCGCCAAAGATGAAGACCAGGGGCCTACACCCTTCTCACGAGGGTAGGGGGCGCCCCCTACCTCGTGGGCCCCCCGGATGCCCTCCGACGCCAACTCCAACTCTATATATTTGCTTTCAGAGAGAAAAAAATAAGAGAGAAGAAATCATCGCGTTTTACGATACGGAGCCGCCGCCAAGCCCTAAAACCTCTCGGGAGGGCTGATCCGGAGTCCGTTCGGGGCTCCGGAGAGGGGGATTCGTCGCCGTCGTCATCATCAACCATCCTCCATCACCAATTTCATGATGCTCACCGCCGTGCGTGATTAATTCCATCGTAGGCTTGCTGGACGGTGATGGGTTGGATGAGATTTATCATGTAATCGAGTTAGTTTTGTTAGGGTTTGATCCCTAGTATCCATTATGTTCTGAGATTGATGTTGCTATGACTTTGCTATGCTTAATGCTTGTCACTAGGGCCCGGGTGCCATGATTTCAGATCTGAACCTATTAAGTTTTCATGAATATATGTGAGTTCTTGATCCTATCTTGCAAGTCTATAGTCACCTACTATGTGTTATGATCCGGCAACGCCGAAGTGACAATAATCGGGACCACTCCCGGTGATGACCATAGTTTGAGGAGTTCATGTATTCACTATGTGTTAATGCTTTGTTCCGGTTCTCTATTAAAAGGAGGCCTTAATATCCCTTAGTTTCCAGTAGGACCCCGCTGCCACGGGAGGGTAGGACAAAAGATGTAATGCAAGTTCTTTTCCATAAGCACGTATGACTATATACGGAATACATGCCTACATTACATTTATGAATTGGAGCTAGTTCGGTGTCGCTCTATGTTATGACTGTTACATGATGAACCGCATCCGGCATAATTATCCATCACTGATCCGGTGCCTACGAGTTTTCCATATACTGGTTCACGCTTATTTACTTTCCCGGTGCTACTATTACAATCACTACAAAATACCAAAAACATTACTTTTGCTGTCTTTTATTTTGTTGCCGCTACCACGACTATCATATTACTTTGCTACTAAACACTTTGCTGCAGATACTAAGTTTCCAGGTGTGGTTGAATTGACTACTCAGCTGCTAATACTTGAGAATATTCTTTGGCTTCCCTTGTGTCGAATCAATAAATTTGGGCTGAATACTCTACGCTCGAAAGCTGTTGCGATCCCCTATATTTGTGGGTTATCACTGTCTTAAAATATTTCCCACTAATTATGCGCCAAATTTCAAGTTGGCCTAAATTCATTTGCTATGGGAATTAAGTAGAAAACAGTACCAAAGTATTAATACAGAGAATATAGGGAAGGGGCTAAGTGCACACTGTGCATTGGAAAGCCTAGTGCTACAGTAGCATGGCCCAAGCCCACCACGGCCTTCTCCATCTTCTTCTGTACAGAGAGACAGAGCCATGTCCTTGGCCTCTGGCCGGCCATCCACGCGTCCGATGAGCTCGTGTCGAGCATCCATGACACCCCGAGATGGATAAGACCGGTCCCCTCCTCCCCGAAACCCTAGCATCCCTTTTTTCCCCTCTCGCGCCCCTGCCTCTCCTGCTCGACGCCCGTGTGTTGCCGTCACCGCCTCTCCGTCGTTGTCGCAGCCACCGGCATCTCTGGCGTGCAGGAGTACGTCCAGAAGGCCCGTTGCGGCCAGCTTCGTCCATCCCGGTGACCAAATCAAGCCAGGACGCCCTTGAACCGTCGCCACCAACCGTCTTCTCCGCCACGGTCGCCACCGTCCTCCATCATTGTCGCGGCCACCGGAGCACCCGCCTCGACTCCTTCTTCCTCCTCTACTCTGTCGTCACAGTCGCCGGGAACCACCGCCTCGAGCCTTCCCCGAGCACATCTTTGCACACCTGCAGGCGCGGTGTAAGCTCCTGCCTTTCCCCTCTTTCTCACGCGCGGTTTCGTCCCCGTAGCCGTCGCTAGAAACCTCACCGGAGCTCGGCTCCTCCGTGCAGCTAGTCGTCGTTCGTCGTGGTCATGCCTAGGCCCCGCGCTCATCGCATCCGCGCCCGTGGCTGCCCGCGAGCTCACGCTGTCGTGCCCCTGGACCGCGCCCCTCCTTCCGCTCCTCGCGGTCCATGCTCGCTGAACCCGCTGCCGCCAGCCATGCTCCGGCCATGGCCTCGTCGTCCCGCGCTGGACACGCGCAGGCGCAGCCCCTGTGCTGGCCACCACTGCCCCTTCACCTACGCGCCGCCTTGCTGCTCGCTCGCTGCGCCCCCTGGCCAGCGTCGTGACCACCGGCGTGCCCGTGTGCGTGCATGCTGTGTGTGTGGTGTGTGCGTGCAGTGTGTGTGTGTGTGTGTGTTGAGTGTGGCCGTGCCCACCTTCGGCCGCCTCCGCTTCTGGCCTCGCCCGCCTCCGGCTGCCGCTGCTCGCTGCTCCGCTGCTGCGCTGCTCGCTGACTGCTACTAGTGCAGCGCTGCCACAGTAACATTCAGCTACTGTAGCAGCAACTAGCTTTTATAAAACATCATTGGTTAACCCCTTGAACAACCTCAAAACAGCAGCAAAACAAGCTTGAACATACATAAAATTTATATGGGTGTGTAGTACACTTGGCAGGGTCCAATTCTTTTCATTGGACCAAATACAAAAGTCGCCTAGATTAATTCCTATAAAAATGACAAATGTCTATGTTCTGTTAACTGGAAGAACTGAAAAACAGATTCTGGAATTGACATCCAGTAGCACTTTTCAAACGAAGATTTGGACAGGCAAATGGGCACTAATGTAGATGAACTTGAAACTGTCATTTAGATCATGGAAAGGTGATAAAATTGGTAAAGGGCACTACGCCATATGATGGACATAACTATAGTTATAGCCTTCGGAAAACAACCAAGTGATGTTTAAAACTGAGGATTTCTCAGACTTAGCCAATTTCCAGGGATTTCCAAATAACTGTTTACATCTTCGGTAATTCATAGAAAATAAACCATAGCTCGGATTGAAAAACTTTATACATGAAAGTTGCTCAGAACAACGAGACGAATCCGAATACGCAGTCCGTTTACCTGTCAGATGCCTCTAACTATATGAACATGGAACATTCCCCATCCAGTCATCCGTCTGACACAGGTCCGGAACCGGGAATGCATTCCCGGTTGAATTCCCCCTTCACCTATATCGTGTAGCCATACATTAGGTCACCCCCGGCTCAACCTATTGCCATGTTATGCTTTGAGATGCTATGTTTGCTTATATTTACTGTTCCCCCCTCGTCTCTTCGGTAGACCCCGTGGCGGTTGCCGATGCCGCTGTGATCGACTACGTCACCGACGACCCCTCCTTGCCAGAGCAACCAGGCAAGCCCCCCCCTTTGATCATCCCGATATCGCCCGTTTCCTTTCTCTCATGCTTGCATTAGATTTTGCTACTGTAACTATTTGCTCCTATTCTGATGCATAGCCTGCTTTTGTAACCTGCTTATTGTTACCTACCTTCTTATCCTAAACTGCTTAGTATAGGTTGGTTAGTGATCCATCAGTGACCCTCACCTTGTCCTTGTTGCCCCTGCTTCATCATCGAGGACCCGATCAACGGGATCGAAGACCCGGCCCTGGCACCGCACATCACTTTCCCCTAGTTGTACGACTCTGCAGAGTTACCATCGAGTGCCGAGGGTGAAACCTCTTACATCACTCCTGATGAGATCTCTATAGTGTAGCTATACGGTCGAGGTCATCGAGGGTGATTTCCTCCTTAACCACTTCCGTTACGGCTCTGTCATGCAACCCCTCAAGTGTGAACCTCGAGGGTGGATCCTCTTATGTTCACCTTGATGATAACATCGAGTGGAATTCACCGGGGGTGATTCCTCGGGTTTTCCCCTTGGTGTCAGACACACAGTTACTATGGTTACTATGACTTTACACTGAACCATGTTACTATAGACCGGTAGGCCCTGAGGGGTACCCGCGCGAGCTTAATAGCGAGTGATGTGGAGATGGGTTGACCTGGAGGGTGCCCGCGAGATACTTACGAGGCGTGGCCGGGCATTCTTAGCCCTTGCCGCAAGTACTCGAGACGGGGCAACGGGGTCACATCTTTCGTGAGTCTCTGCTTGTTACCGCGCGTTCCTAATCCACTATGATTTGGATATTTGATCCGAGGGGCCTCTGGCCTGATAGCACTAACCATCACCGTGGGCATAGTATGGGCGTTCTGCGTCGTATGCATCAGCCGAAGCTTAATAGACGTCAGCGACTGAGCGGCGCGCGCCGGGTTGGACTGCGTAAGCACCTGCCTTTTTGAAGGAGGTAGCTAGGTCTGCTCACCGGCCACGTACGCAACGTGCAGGAGTTCCCGGGGAGATGGCCCATGACCCCTGGGGGCATAGGTTTAGTTCGGCGTGCTGACCTCTCTATTAATCCTAGGTCGGGTTGCGGCGTATTGTTTGGCCGAGGCCGGGCATGACCCAGGAAAGTGTGTCCGGTCGGAGTTAATCGAGCGTGGTTGGTAAGTTGGTGCACCCCTGCGGGGAAGAAAACATCTATCGATAGCCTGTCCTACGGTAACGTGCACTTGGAGTTATATCCCGATCGATACAACTAGGACTGGATACTTGAGATGAGACATGGATATGAGAAATGGATAGTATGGCTCTGGGGTTGCTTTCTCGCAGGGAGTCGAGAAAGGACCTCTGGCCGAGGTTGATAACACTTCTACTTTACTTTATGCTACTCTACTCCCTCCGGTTGCTGCAAGATGGTGGTTTCCAGAAGATGCTAGTCTTCGATAGGCTAGGCTTTCCCCTTCTCTTCTGGCATTCTGCAGTCCAGTCCACAGATACAACCCTTTTCATTGATATCGATGCATATGTAGTGTAGATCTTTGCTTGCGAGTACTTTGGATGAGTACTCACGGTTGCTTTGCTCCCCCTTTTCCCCCTTTCTTCTTCTTTCCGGTTGATGCAACCAGATGTTGGAGCCCAGGAGCCAGATGCCACCGCCGACGCTTACTACTACATGGAGGCCGCTGATGACCAGGAGTAGTTAGGAGGCTCCCAGGTAGGAGGCCTTGCCTTTTCGATCGTTGCTACTTTTGTGCTAGCCTTCTTAAGGCAAACTTGTCTAACTTATGTCTGTACTCAGATATTGTTGCTTCCGCTGACTCTTGTGTATTCGACCTTATGTATTCGAGCCCTCGAGGCCCCTAGCTTGTAATATAAAGCTTGTATTATTTTAATTTGTGTCTAGAGTTGTGTTGTGATATCTTCCCGTGAGTCCTTGATCTTGATCGTACACATTTGTGTGTATGATTAGTGTACGATTGAATTGAGGGCGTCACAGGTTGGTATCAGAGCCGACTGCCTGTAGGAAGACCCCTTTCCAACTCCTTGGCCGAAGTTGAGTCTAGTCGTCCAAAACTGTTTTACTAACTTGGCTGTGTGGCTTACGGGCCCACGTCGCCATTGGGTGGTATTAGGATCTTTTATTCCTCGTCTTTACTCTGGGACTCTGATCTCTCATCTATTAGGGTTAAACATTTTACTAACTCTGACATTAGGTTCTCGTACCCACTTCCTACTAGAGAGCACCGACATTTCCGATGATCGCTTACTTCACCAGAAGATTCTGCGGATACTCCTCGATATTTCTCGAGACCCTGTGCCAATTGCCTTGTAGTTCCTGACCATCGATAACCCCCCTGAATAACATCCTTGCCACTTGTACCTTCATCCCTAGTTGCTCCTGTTATTACAAGATACCACTAGTACTCTCCGTTGTTCCGAGAATCCTTTGTGCCTTGTACTTTGCAGGTTCTTTTTGAACTGCGGATAATTCACTTAACCGAGGTTCGTTCATCCCCAGTTGTTCATTTTCTTTCCAAATACCTGAAAAGGCTATTTGATCTTTCAAAATGCTCTGCAACCTATTGCTCTTGATTCTCCTTGCCTGCTTGCATTAGGATTAATTCCATATGTGTAGCAATATTCTTTAAAATTCTTTGTGATTGTCATTCTGTTCCTATGGATTCAGCGTGTGTGCGAATACTCGCAATCATCAATCAATCCTTGGAAATTTTCTTTCTGGCTCAAACATCCTTCCAGGTATGAGCTGGTTCTTGCCCAATCCAGATTTGATCGGGTACACCTCTAAGTCTATTGAACTTACTCATCTTTTGATTAGAGCCGCTGCTTCTGATCCTTCATCTTGAAATCATAATTCCTTTGTACCCAAGCATCGAATTATTCAGATGTTTCTATAATCCGAAGCCTTTGCATTCTTTCTTCTTCTGGTTGAGTACCGATACCCACATTAGATCCTATGTGGACCGCCAGATCCTTTGTTGGATTTTATCTGACAACGTCCTTCATATTCAATAACCTTTTGGGGCCTTTCCTCAGATACATAAAGCCTTTGGTAAATTGTATCATTTGCGTTCTCAACCATGCTCTGCCTTCGAGCTTGTGTTATTTTTCTCGTGGAGTTTGTGGTATATGTTCCCAAGATGCCCCTATGGGTTGAACCTATGCCTTCCTTAATCCATGTGAACCCGAGAGTTTTCACGAGTCATACTCTTCTGGTGTTTTGCCTGATAACATTTCAACACTACAACTTCATTGAACGCAAGAAGTGAATGAAAGGTTATGCATTGGAAGAGTGGGAGTCGACCTTGAACTTTGTGTTCATGCCCATGGAAACGATGTAGATCTTATCATGGAAGCTTCTCGTGACAATAATTATTCCCTTGGTATAATTTGCTCCTGTACTTGTGATTTTGGCCTTTGCGATCGTGGTTCCAACCAAGATTGTCTTCTTTGATCCCCTTTCTCGGACAAGTTGAAGTGCTTGCCTTCTGCATATCATTACACATGTCCAAACTCTAATATGGTCTACCTTCGAGTATTACCCCTGGTATCTCGAGAATATCAAATAATTGAGTTGCTTCTATGAATATTCATCTAGTATTACTTCTCACCGATTTCAGATTTTCCCCGGGGTTCTGAGTTATTAGTCACTCGAGAACACCGATAAGAGAATCGATCCCGCACTCTGATTCAACAACTCTAAGTAATTTTCGTTGCTTACGAGTTTAATAATCCTTCAAGTCATTCCTAGCCTGCTCGGCTATATCATTATCGTGATAAATTTTAACTGTGCTACCTGATCCTTCTTCCTGGAGCACAATTTTCGACGATGAGCTAAGCCTACATCGATTTTCCTCGTCATATCATTTTGTCTTGAATAGCAAGCTTAATTTCGAGTTTGTGTCATACCCGTGGTTCCAATAACCTTTCGCTTCATCATTCCTTCGACTGGATGTCATCGCCGATCGATTACATCTTCATGAAATCTCTCGACAAAGGTGTCGTGATCATCATCAATATTCTGAGCTCTTCCAGGATATCAATCGAATTCATGATGAGAAATACAATCCTTGCCCCTCGATGATTTATGTTATCATCGACAACATTCTTGCCTTCCCCAACACAAACTTGATCATATAATTTTGGTAATACATCCTTTTTGACATGTCGATGGATTGTTGATGAGCCTGTCGGCCACACCCTCATCTTTTCCTTGCTGAAATTGTATGACTTATTTTCTAAGTTGTTTCTGATGGAGTCTTTGTGTATTCGAAGTCTGACCTTTCCCTGATGACCATGTCAACACTATCCCGAAGCATGTGTGTGGTACTCCGATCAACAACAAGAACATTGGGAGCGCAATGCTAACTGTTCTTGATCAATTATCCAAACACCGTTGTATGGGTAAACCTCTTAAATTCCTTGCCCCTTTATCTAAACGGTTTAATACTTGCAGACCTATCATGCTCTGCCTTTCCTTGGGAAAGTTATACTCTAATACTTGGGTATAAACATATTTCTTTTCCATTGGTCTGATTATCATAATAATCACATTTTCCTTTCCATTGTTTGTTTCACCTTTCTTGTAATCTAACTTGTCTGAGCAAACATAAATCCCTACTTAAGTAAGCACATCGGTGTACAACTCTGTCAGTAAGATCCTGTTACTATTGTTGAAGACATTCTGGTAACCATCGATGGACGAGAACTTTGCCTATTGGTCCGCCTCTTCTTACGAGCAGGAAATGGTTCTCTTTGTCCCTCGCCCTTGGTACCAACGCTGTTGCCAACATAATCGGCAGGCTATTCTCTGACCTGCCTTGCTATCATGACCGTGCAAAATGTTACCTATCTTGTTTTGAGCTCCATCCTTCCCGGGTCTTCCCCCTTACTCCACCCCTTAAATCTCGGGAAGAGATTTCTTGTAGTGGAGGAGATTTGTAACGCCCGGATAATCAAGCTACAGTAATCCCCTACTAATGATGCCAAGTCATCACTGTTACTGTTGCTAATCTCACTTTGTTTCAAAACCAATTCAAATTCAATTTTAAAATTAAAGTCAAACAATTAAAGTTTTCAAATGTCAAAACAAAAATGTTTGTTGGGTTGCAAATATTCACTAGGTAATTATCATGTGGCAACCGACATCATTTGGCTCTCCCTTTAACCCCTAAGAAACTATAAAGTGGTCTAATGGCAACTATTATGGGCTTTTAAATATAAACAAATGTTTCTATTTTTCCCAAACCACTTGAAAACTTTTGTGCTGTCTCAAAATATTTTCCACTAATTATGCGCCAAATTTCAAGTTGGCCTAAATTCATTTGCTATGGAAACTAAGTAGAAAACATTACCAAAGTATTAATACAGAGAATATAGAGAAGGGGCTAAGTGCACACTGTGCATTGGAAAGCCTAGTGCTACAGTAGCATGGCCCAAGCCCACCACGACCTTCTCCTTCTTCTTCTGTACAGAGAGACAGAGCCATGGCCTTGGACTCTAGCCGGCCGTCCACGCGTCCGATGAGCTCGTGTCGAGCATCCATGACACCCCGAGATGGATAAGACCGGCCCCCTCCTCCCCGAAACCCTAGCATCCCTTTTTTCCCTCTCGCGCCCCTGCCTCTCCTGCTCGACGCTCGTGTGTTGCCGTCACCGCCTCGCTGTCGTTGTCACGGCCACCGGTATCTCTGGCATGCGGGAGTACGTCCAGAAGGCCCGCCGCGGCAAGCTTCGTCCGCCCCGGAAACCAAATCAAGCCAGGACACCCTCGAACCGTCGCCACCAACCGTCTTCTCCGCCACGGTCGCCACCGTCCTCCATCATTGTCGCGGCCACCGAAGCGCCTGCCTCGACTCCTTCTTCCTCCTCTGCTCCGTCGTCGCAGTCGCCGGGAACCACCGCCTCGAGCCTTCCCCGAGCACATCTTTGCACACCTGCAGGCGCGATGTAAGCCCCTGCCTTTCCCCTCTTTCTCACGCGCGGTTTCGTCCCCGTAGCCGTCGCTAGAAACCTCACCGGAGCTCGGCTCCTCCGTGCAGCTAGTCGCCGTTCGTCGTGGTTGTGCCTAGGCCCCGCGCTCGTCGCATCCGCGCCCGTGGATGCCCGCGAGCTCGCGCTGCTGTGCCCCTGGACCGCGCCCCTCCTTCCGCTCCTCGCGGTCCGTGCTCGCTGAACCCGCTGCCGCCAGCCACGCTCCGGCCATGGCCTCGTCGTCCCGCACTGGACGCGCGCAGGCGCAACCCCTGTGCTGGCCACCGCTGCCCCTTCACCTACGTGTCGCCTTGCCGCTCGCTCGCTGCGCCCCCTGGCCAGCGTCATGACCACCGGCGTGCCCGTGTGCGTGCATGCTGTGTGTGTGGTGTGTGCGTGCATGCTGTGTGTGTGGTGTGTGCGTGTAGTGTGTGTGTGTGTGTGTGTTGAGTGTGGCCGTGCCCACCTCCGGCCGCCTCCGCTTCTGGCCTCGCCCGCCTCCGGCTGCCGCTGCTCGCTGCTGCCCTGCTTGCTGCCTGCTACTAGTGCAGCGCTGCTACAGTAACATTCAGTTATTGTAGCAGCAACTAGCTTTTATAAAACAACGTTGGTTAATCCCTTGAACAACCTCAAAACAGCAGCAAAACAAGCTTGAACATACATAAAATTTATATGGGCGTGTAGTACACTTGGCAGGGTCCAATTCTTTGCATTGGACCAAATACAAAAGTCGCCTAGATTCATTCCTATAAAAATGACAAAAGTCTATGTTCTGTTAACTCGAAGAACTGAAAAACAGATTATGGAATTGGCATCCAGTAGCACTTTTCAAACGAAGATTTGGACATGCAAATGGGCACTAATGTAGAGGACCTTTAAACTGTCATTTAGATCATGGAAAGGTGATAAAAATTGGTAAAGGGCACTACGCCATAGGATGGACAGAACTATAGTTATAGCCTTCGGAAAACAACCAAGTGATGTTTAAAACTAAGGATTTCTCAGACTTAGCCAATTTTCAGGGATTTCCAAATAACTGTTTACATCTTCGGTAATTCATAGAAAATAAACCATAGCTCGGATCAAAAAACTTTATACATGAAAGTTGCTCAGAAGGATGAGACGAATCTGAATACGCAGTCCGTTTACCTGTCAGATGCCTCTAACTATATGAACACGGAACATTCCCCCTCCAGTCATCCGTCTGACACAGGTCCGGAACCGGGAACACATTCCCGGTTGAATTCCCCCTTCACCTATATCATGTAGCCATACATTAGGTCACTCCCGGCTCAACCTATTGTCTATTGCCATGTTATGCTTTGAGATGCTATGTTTGCTTATATTTACTGTTCCCCCCTCTTCTCTTCGGTAGACCCCGTGGCGGCTGCCGATGCCGCTGTGATTGACTATGTCACCGACGACCCCTCCTTGCCAGAGCAACCAGGCAAGCCCCCCCTTTGATCATGCCGATATCGCCCGTTTCCTTTCTCTCATGCTTGCATTAGATTTTGCTACTGTAACTGTTTTCTCCTATTCTGATGCATAGCCTGCTTTTGTAACCTGCTTATTGTTACCTACCTTCTTATCCTAAACTGCTTAGTATAGGTTGGTTAGTGATCCATCAGTGACCCTCACCTTGTCCTTCTTGCCCCTGCTTCATCGTCGAAGACCCGATCAACGGGATCGAAGACCAGGCCCCGGCACCGCACATCACTTTCCCCTAGTTGTATGACTCCGTAGAGTTACCATCGAGTGCCGAGGGTGGAACCTCTTACATCACTCCTGATGAGATCTCTATAGTGTAGCTATACGGTCGAGGTCATCGAGGGTGATTTCCTCCTTAACCAATTCCGTTACGGCTCTGTCGTGCAACCCCTCAAGTGTGAACCTCGAGGGTGGATCCTCTTACGTTCACCTTGATGATAACATCGAGTGGAATTCACCGGGGGTGATTCCTCGGGTTTTCCCCTTGGTGTCAGACACACAGTTACTATGGTTACTATGACTTTACACTGAACCATGTTACTATAGACCGGTAGGCCCTGAGGGGTACCCGCGCGAGCTTAATAGCGAGTGATGTGGAGATGGGTTGACCTGGAGGGTGCCCGCGAGATACTTACGAGGCGTGGCCGGGCATTCTTAGCCCTTGCCGCAAGTACTCGAGACGGGGCAACGGGGTCACATCTTTCGTGAGTCTCTGCTTGTTACCGCGCGTTCCTAATCCACTATGATTTGGATATTTGATCCGAGGGGCCTCTGGCCTGATAGCACTAACCATCACATGGGCATAGTACGGGCGTTCTGCGTCATATGCATCAGCCGAAGCTTAATAGACGTCAGCGACTGAGCGGCACGCGCTGGGTTGGACTGTGTAAGTACCTGCCTTTTTGAAGGAGGTAGCTAGGTCTGCTCACCAGCTGTGTACGCAACATGCAGGAGTTCCCGGGGAGATGGCCCATGACCCCTGGGGGCATAGGTTTAGTCCGGCATGCTGACCTCTCTATTAAGCCTAGGTCGGGTTGCGGCGTATTGTTTGGCCGAGGCCGGGCATGACCCAGGAAAGTGTGTCCGGCCGGAGTTAATCGAGCATGGTGGGTAAGTTGGTGCACCCCTGCAGGGAAGAAAACATCTATCGATAGCCTGTCCTACGGTAACGGACACTTGGAGTTGTATCCCGATCGATACAACTAGAACTGGATACTTGAGATGAGACATGGATATGAGAAATGGATAGTATGGCTCTGGGATTGCTTTCTCGTAGGGAGTCGAGGAAGGATCTCTGGCCGAGGTTGATAACACTTCTACTACTTTACTTTATGCTACTCTACTCCCTCTGGTTGCTGCAAGATGGTGCTTTCCAGAAGATGCTAGTCTTCGATAGGCTAGGCTTTCCCCTTCTCTTCTGGCATTCTGCAGTCCAGTCCACAGATACAACCCTTTCCATTGATACCGATGCATATGTAGTGTAGATCTTTGCTTGCGAGTACTTTGGATGAGTACTCATGGTTTCTTTGCTCCCCCTTTTCCCCCTTTCTTCTTCTTTCCAGTTGATGCAACCAGATGTCGGAGCTCAGGAGCCATATGCCACCGCCAACGCTTACTACTACATGGAGGCCGCCGACGACCATGAGTAGTTAGGAGGCTCCCAGGCAGGAGGCCTTGCCTTTTCGATCGTTGCTACTTTTGTGCTAGCCTTCTTAAGGAAAACTTGTCTAACTTATGTCTGTACTCAGATATTGTTGCTTCCGCTAACTCTTGTGTTTTCGACCTTATGTATTCAAGCCCTCGAGGCCCCTGGCTTGTAATATAAAGCTTGTATTATTTTAATTTGTGTCTAGAGTTGTGTTGTGATATCTTCCCG
This sequence comes from Triticum urartu, assembly GCF_003073215.2. Classification (NCBI taxonomy): domain Eukaryota; kingdom Viridiplantae; phylum Streptophyta; class Magnoliopsida; order Poales; family Poaceae; genus Triticum; species Triticum urartu. Next base: position 134,289,947 of record NC_053028.1, read on the forward strand.
TGAGTCCTTGATCTTGATCGTACACATTTGTGTGTATGATTAGTGTACGATTGAATCGAGGGCGTCACAGGAACCTTGCTCAATAATTCTCCAAATATTAGTAGAACTATGATTTAAATGACGTTTAAAGCGATACACCCAAGCGGCAAAATCCTCATTTTTCACAAGCTTAGGAGGAGGACTGATAACCCACAAGTATAGGGGATCGCAACAGTTTTCGATAACTAAGAGTGTCGAACCCAACGAGGAGCTAAAGGCAGAACAAATATTCCCTCAAGTTCTACCGACCACCGATACAACTCTACGCACGCTTGATGTTCGCTTTACCTAGAACAAGTATGAAACTAGAAGTACTTTGTAGGTGTTGTTGGATAGGTTTGCAAGATAATAAAGATTACGTAAATAAAAAGTAGGGGCTGTTTAAGTAAAGACACAATAAAGTAAATATAGCGAGTGTGGAAAAGTGGTGGTAGGAGTTGTGAAATTGCCCCTAAGCAATTGACTACTTTACTAGACCGATAGCAAGTATTATGTGGGAGAGGCCACTGCTAGCATGTCATCCCTGACTTGGAATTCTATGCACTTATGATTGGAACAATTAGCAAGCATCTGCAACTACTAACGTTCATTAAGGTAAAACCCAACCATAGCATTAAGATATATTGGTCCCCCTTGAATCCCGTATGCATCAATTTCTATGCTAGGTTGAAGCTTCTGTCACCCTTGCCCTCCAATACATAGTCCTACCAACATACAACTAACCCTATGGTGTGATCCACGCGCGCGCTCATATGATGGGCACCAAAGGACAACAACATAACCACAAGCAAATTAAATCAACCATAGCAATTCATCAACCACCGATAGGACAACGAAAATCTACTCAGACATCATAGGATGGCAACACATTATTGGATAATAATATGAAGCATAAAGCACCATGTTCAAGTAGAGGGTACTGCGGGTTGCGGGAGAGTGGACCGTTGTAGATAGAGGAGGGAAGGTGATGGAGATGTTGGTGAAGATGGCGGAGGTGTTGGTGTAGATCACGGTGATGATGATGGCCACGGCAGCGTTCCGGCGCCACCGGAAGAGAAGGGGAGAGGGGGCCCCTTCGTATTCTTCTTCCTTGACCTCCTCCCTAGATGGGAGAAGGGTTTCCCCTCTGGTCCTTGGCCTCCATGGCATGGGAGGGGCGAGGGCCCCTTCGAGATTGGATCTGTCTCTCTGTCTCTCTCTGTTTATGCGTTCCCAGATTCTTCCCTTTCACTGTTTCTTATATTCTCGGAGATCCGTAACTCCGATTGCGCTGAAATTTTCACACGATCTCTATCCGGATATTAGCTTTCTTGTGGCGAAAGAAGGGCATCGACCGCCTTACAGGTGACCCACGAGGGTCAGGGGCGCGACCAGGGGGCAGGCGCGCCCCCTGCCTCGTGGCCACCTCGGGCACCGTCTCGCGTGGATTTTTCTTCCCAAAAATCATATATACTCCAAAAAAAATCTCCGTCAGTTTTTATCCCATTTGGACTCCGTTTGATATGGATATTCTACGAAACAAAAAACATGCAACAAACACGAACTGACACTGGGAACTGGATCAATATGCTAGTCCCAAAAATAGTATAAAAAGTTGCCAAAAGTATATGAAAGTTGTAGAATATTGACATGGAACAATCAAAAATTATAGATACGACGGAGACATATCAAGGACCAACATGATTCATATGCGTGGAGGGAACCGGTCCTCCATAGGTAAGGGGAGGTTCAACACGGGCAAAGATGCCACTCCCACTCTTACCACTAGGCAAAGGAACTTGGTCACCACTAGCTTCCCCCTTATTGGAGTTAGCCTCCGTCACCTTGTTAGCGGGATTAACCACTTCCAACGGTGCGGTGGATAATTTAAAACCTTCAATAAACTCCTTAAGCATGCCTTTAACCTCGGTCGTCATGGAGGTTTTCAATGTATCCAAAGCCGCATTGAACTCCTCGCGAGAGACCGAGGATCCCCCATCGGCCGCAGACAAGGACGGACTTGCACAGGAGTGCTCCTCCCCCTCGTCTATGGTGCCAACCATACTCTTAGGATAGAAAAGTCCTTAATAAAGAGACGAGGCTCTGATACCAATTGAAAGGATCAATATGGTTGACTAGAGGGGGGGGGTAAATAGGCAACTAACAATTTTTAGCATTTCTTGACCAAATTAAACTTAGCATCAAAATAGGTTGTCTAGATGTGCAACTAGGTGAGCAACCTATATGATGCAACAACAACAAGCACACAAGCAAGCAAGGGATACAACACAATATAAGCTTGCACAAGTAAGGTAAGAGATAACCAAGAGTGGAGCCGGTGAAGACGAGGATGTGTTACTGGAGTTCCTTCCCTTTGAGAGGAAGTACTTCTCCGTTAGAGCGGTGTGGAGGCACAATTCTCCCCAAGAAGCCACTAGGGCCACAGTATTATCCTCACGCCCTCACATAATGCGAGATGTCGTGATTCCACTATTGGTGCCCTTGAAGGCGGCGACCGAACCTTTACAAACAAGGCTGGGGCTATCTCCACAACTTAATTGGAGGCTCCCAACAACACCATGAAGCTTCACCACAATGGAATATGGCTCCGAGATGATCTCAACCGTCTAGGGTGCTCAAACACCCAAGAGTAACAAGATCCGCAAGGGATTAGTGGGGGATCAAATTTCTCTTGGTGGAAGTGTAGATCGGGGCCTTCTCAACCAATCCCTTGAAAATCAACAAGTTTGATTGGCTAGGGAGAGAGATCGGGCGAAAATGGAGGTTTGAACAACAATGGAGCTTGGGGAGGGAAGAGGTGGTCTTCTTGGGGAAGAAGACCCCCTCTATATAGTGGGGGAAAAGATCCAACCGTTATCCCCTCTCTCAGCCTGCGTGACGCGGTACTACCGCACACGGAGGCGGTACTACCGCACAGGGTTGCGGTACTACCGCTGCAGGGTCCGGTACTACCGCTTGCGCGGTAGAGACCAGATGAGGGCCTGTTGCACAGGGCAACGAGCAGTAGAACCGCCGGAGCGGTACTACTGCGCGCCCCTATGGTACTACCGTAAGGCAGGTATCAACTGACAATGGAAATGCACAGAAGTAATAAATTACTTCCGTAACAACTTCCGCTGAGGTTGGAACTGTGCAAAAGTCCGACACGGTAGTACGGGACAGACGTTGCGGTACTACTGCGTAAGGGCGGAAGTAAAAAATTACATCCGCGCCTACTTCCGCATGCATCAGCGTCAGGGCTAGAGGAAGCGGTACTACCGCTCACAGGGAGCGGTACTACTGCTGGCCCTACGGTAGTACCGCTCCCTATGAGCCGTACTACCGCACGCCACAAAGTCTTTAGCACTTGGCAGCCTTCATATCGCAGATACATGGATAAACGGATGGTGCTCCATCGAAGCGAAGGAAAGGTGGTGCAAAGGAACAGATGTGTACGTGTTGATCCACCCTAACCTTTCCGAAGCGGGCCCCCTCTTAATAGTATGGCTTTCCTACGACTCAAATCCACCGAAAAGAAACGAAGAGAACAGCCGTCTTCGATAGGCTCCGAGGGGCACTGAATCGTCTTGTGCCTAGACATGAGATATCTGAAATGCCACTGCACACGATTAGTCTGCAAATACATCGTCATCAATCACCAAAACCACTTAGGGAGAAATATGCCCTTACACCTGGGCTCCAACGAAACCCTCCCCATGAGCATGGCCAGAAGTGAGGCCGGAGCACCCCTAGCCATCTTGGCTAGTGCTGCGTGACGGAGCCCCCCCTCAGGAACCGGGCTCCTAGATCTCTCGCGCTGGGGTCAATCGTGGCCGACGATGTCGATGCACAAGGGAGGAAAGGCGCAATCCAACTTTTGAAAATACATAGTCTCGCATCCTCTGATCACCTGGTAAAAAAATACCGATATACATACCCTATAACAGTAATATAATACACGTGGTCACCACTCCAAGAAACTTTCCCGCATAAATGTGGGTTAATTTGCAGATAACCATAATCATTCCTTGAGAAAGAGGCCATCACAATTACAAAAAAAAACCTTCATCATCTCCTCGCACACCAAACCAAATAATTTTATTTATGAAATTCTGACAACACTAACCGTGCAGCAAAGGGCCCTCAATCTTTCTAGTAATAATAATAATAATAATAATAATAATAATAATAATAATAATAATAATAATAATACATTATGAGTAATGAGTCCACCGAAATGTGTGATGTCCGATGGCATCAAGTTGTTGGAACATGGTTATAAACTCTACACTTTAAACACAGAAAAAAAAACATTTCAAAGAAAATTTTATTAAATAACAGCTCATTAAATAAAGTCATGCATGTCTTGACGTCAAGGCATGTTTGGTTGATTTCCTGAATTTTCACAATGTGTACATTTGCCATTTGTTCATTCTCTCAAGAAAATGGTGTTGATTCAGAATTCTTCTAGTCACGCGGTGGCAAATTTTGATAGGCCTAAAGGCCGAACTATGATATGGCTTGGATTTGGCTCACAGGATGTTCTGGACGTTCTCAACCGTGATTGTAATCCTTTTTTTTTGAGAACAACCGTGATTGTAATCCTTGATTGAGTAATACAAGAATTATACAGAATTTAGTTTGGTGTTGATTGCTTTATTGCCAAGCGCCAAGCAGACTAGAGAAAGCAAATTACTCGACATAGAGCAACTTCTCTTGCCTTGCGCACCACAGCAGATCAATGATTACCTTCATCCATGGCCCCCGATCGTGGTACATCAAGCAGCACGAATCGTAAAGCTGTGGTCTCCCGATCGTTCTGGAAGGCTCGAGGCCTCATCCGATCTCCCCAGAAGCTTCTAAACCCTCCTCACCATCCCCTCCCCCAAGAAAGCCTTCCCGCTCCTCCTTTACAAAACCCCCGTCTCCCTCCATTTCCCACCCCCGTCTCGCTCAGCCACAAGAATCCAAAATCATCACCCACCACAGAGCGAGAGAGAGAAGAGAGAGAAAGAGGAGAAAGAGACCATGGCTTTCGCCGTCGCTTGCAAGGGCAAGGAAATCGCGCCGGCCAGCCTCCTCAAGTCCGGTGCTCCCGTGGCCTTCCGCTCGGTCCACTCCCCCGCCGTCACCGCCGCCCGCCGCCCGTACAACACCCAGGCCAAGGAGGTCAGCCGCTACGACGACGACGACGACTACAGCGGCCGCGACCTCGTCATCCCCAGCTTCTTCTCGCAGGGTATGCTTCCCTTCCCCACCTGTGGACTGTGGTGCGCCGTTTCCTTGCCTTCGCTCTGAAGTATCAACATCGCAGCGTTCTTATCTGCTTTTGCCGTCCTTGGTGCTGATTCTGCAGACGTGATCGACCCGCTCGGCGCGCCGACCAGCATGGCCCGTCTGCTGTCTCTCATGGAGGACGTCGCATCTCAGACCGGCGGCCTCTCCTCCACTGCTGGGGCTGGCGCGTCGCGGCTCGGACGCTGGGTGGCCAAGGAGGACGACGACGCGGTGTACCTCAAGGTGCCGATGCCGGGGCTGACCAAGGATCACGTGGAGGTGCGCGCGGACAAGAACATCCTGGTGATCAAGGGCGAGGGCGAGAAGCAGCCCTGGGACGGCGACGGCGACGACTCCGAGGTGCCGAAGTACAACCGCCGCATCGAGGTGCCCGCTGCTGACGCGTACAAGATGGACAAGATCAAGGCCGAGATGAAGAATGGCGTGCTCTGGGTCACCCTGCTCAAGGTCAAGGAGGAGGAGCGCACGGACGTCTTCCACGTCAAGGTCGAGTAGTCCTTGTGGATGTGGTAGTGCTCATGGAAGACGCCTTGTTGATGTGGTCATGTTTGGTGTCTTGTTGATGTGTTCATGGAGGATGGCCGGCGAGAAGAGTGTGAGAGACCCCTTGTTGATGTGGTCATGTTTGGTGTCTTTCTTCCTTGTTTTGCTTTGTTGATCGTCTTAGATCGAGTAGGCAGTGGTCTGGTGGGGAACTCTGTTAATTTCCTCTAGTTGGTATTATGATGAACTTGCTTTGGTGGTGAAATTGGTCATGAAATTCTGATGATTTCCTCAAGTTTGGTATATGATGAACTGATTTGGCGCTGAAATTGGTCATGTAATCTTGTCGATCTTCTTAAGTTTGGCGTGCTGGACTAATTTGGTGGTCAAATTGGTCATGAACTTTACTGATTTCCTCGAGTTTTGCCTGATGAACTTTGATTGTCTTAAGCTACTTTGGCCTGTCTATCTTTCCTATTTCTTGATCTGTATTGCTTTAAGCTTTCTGTAAAAAGCTGGGCATTCATACCAACTCCGAAAAATTGATTGATCTCCTCGAGTTTGACGTCATGGAGTTGGTGCGGGCAGTTGCTGGTCGATGATTTTTGCTTGCTGTTCCGTGAATTTTTTGTGCTTAGGTGGTGAGATTGGATTTTTGGATCCCGCGTGTCCAGGCACCCTCTTATCTGTATCATTCATTTAAAATATGATGCTTCGAGATGTGTGTGCCTCACTATAGTAAATGATTCTGTTAGCAGCTCATCAAGCGTAGGAACAGGGATAAAAAACAAACAAACCTGGGTCTAGTCTAGACCTGCCTTTCCTGGCCTTACTCCCCCTATTCTAATTGTAAAAACAGTGTCCGTGGCACTACTGTTCCTGACAAATGTGGCTGCAGTATCCTCATCTCTCTCCTATTTCTTTTTGGTAGAATATAAAACAACAACACTGTTGACTACAGGCTACACAAAACTATTCTGCTCCTTTTTCCTTTCTCTCTCTTGCATACAACGCCTCTCTCTCTGCTCTTTTTTCGATTACACACAATGCCTCTCTCACTTCTCTCTCATAGCACCTCTCTGAGAAAGAGAAAAGCGCCCTCTCTGTCCAGCGGTCTCATTCACGAGAATAAAGCTTCACATGCAGGCGAGCCAATGGTTTTCAATGATGGGACGGAACAGAAGGTCTCTTTCGCATGCATACAGTGACTCGGCAAAAAACATAAATTTAATCTCAGGACGAAACTATTTCACAAACTAAACTATGTTTGAAAGTATTTCACCTAGCTGACCTCTAATGTGCAGCGCCTAACAGCAAAGCGTTACACTCTTATCGTGCAGCGCCTAACCCACAGGCGCCACATTGTGCAGCGCCTAGCTGTAAGGAGCTGCACTATACTGTGCAGCGCCTAACTGTAAGGAGTTGCACAGTAAAGTGTAGCGCCTTACTGTTGGGAGCTGCATAAAAAAATCAGCGATGCGAAATGTTTTTAAAAATAGTTTAGTTTATGAATACTTTCGCTTCGAGGTCAAATTTGTCAATTCTGACCAGTGGCTCAGCCTGCAAAACAGCTGCCTAGGACCGGCCCTACTCTGTCTCCTGCAGTCCTGATCACACCCTGCAAAACGGCTGCCTAATTAACATGCGCATGCGCATGCCTGCTGCTGACTATTCTTCTGCACGAATCTTCAAGTCACTGGACACGCGGGATAACAGGGTGTCGGGGCACGCGGGTGCTATGGCACCTTTCCGTTTGTGCTTATCCTTCGAAAAGATATTGTGAAATTTTTGCTTGTCTGGTCTCCTCGAATTTTGTGTGCTTATCCTTGAGTTTAACTTCTTGTAAGAACTGTAATTGTTCTAGTTTGTAGTTGTAGGGTTCCTGCGTGAACCGTCACATGAGATAGGCATTTGTTTGTTTACGTCCTTCTTCGTTGATTTACTCGAGTATAATGTGATGAACTGATTAGGTCGTTCCTGAATGTTTTGTGTTTATCCCTTTTTATTTACTTCTTGATATTACCGGCTGTATCCGGGAAAGGTGTTGCGCACTCCAGGAGGCTAAAGGCAACTCCAATACACAACCCTATCCGCAAAAAACATCTGTTTCTGGTCTGGCTCGTCCCATTCTGGGCATAAACTTGGTTTAACTTTGCGGTCAAACGGACAGAGAACGGATGGGCACGTGGTCTCTTATCATCCGTCTCTGACCATCATGTTGGCCATTCAACTACCTCCCATCTATCTCAGTCAATGCACACGGATGAGCGGGCCCGTCAGTCAGTCAGCCAGCTAGACGCCCGTGCCATGTCTTTTTTTTATGGCGAAGCCGTGGACTTCCATTTCCACTTTCACTTCCCCATCCACTTCCACTTGCCCATCATCTCCATTGCTCCCTCCAACCCTCCCTCGCAGACAGCAAACCCTAGCCTAGCACCGCCGCCAACCTCGCTTCCTACTACCCATGGGGTTCTGGAAGTGGCACCCCGGCAAGAAGAGTAAGCACGACCACGAGGCGGGGGTCGTCGTCTGCCTCTTCTGGAAGCACGGCCAGCCACTCCACTTCGCCGACATCTTTTTGATCCATCTCCCCTTCCGCGGCCATGCCACGCTTTCGGCCCTACATCAATGTCGCCATCTGCCGCCAGTACTGGGAGACCGGCACCCCACTGTCGTGGTTAGATGCCCACGTCCCCAATGGGTATCATCTGAGCCCAGATCAGGTGCCCATTCCCCCCGTCCCAGCGAGCGGTCGTGCCCGCCTCCAATAGGTCACCCGTCGTCGTGCCCGGATTTCGCGTCAGCACCTCGCCGACCGCATGTACAACGTCGACTCGCCCCTCTGGGACACATGGTTCCAGGACGAGCACGACATGCGCCGGCAAACCTTATTTCCCGGTCGTGCTCGTAGCCCGCCTCGTGTGTCCCAAAGTGTGCCTCGTGTGCATGCATCGAGCCCACCCAGAGCGCGTGTTGCCGCGCGCGGATGTGCGGCCTGACACCGACGCCCTCTCCCTCCCCTTCACCGCCGCCCCCGCAGCCTCCCGCCATGACGACCGAGGAGGAGCGGCTCGTGCAGGCCGTCATGAAGGACTCCGAGCGGGAGTACAAGCGCCGCCAAGAGGAGGAATGGGAGGGCCTGCAGGAGATGCTCGAGTTGTCGGCGTCCAGAGACGTCTACATGCCAGAGCTGGACGTGAAGCAGGAGGTGAAGATTTAAGTGAAGGACGAGGCAACGGAGGAGCATGCATGGGCATTGTGGTCAACGCCGCTGTCGTTGTCGCCGTCGCAGCCTGCACAACATGCACCTGACCCATTTTGGGGGTCGTCGCCCCACCTTTGGACGACCCACCCTGCATCGACCTGAATAGCGACAACGAGGATGGTGGCGTGTGAAGACGACATCGTCCGCAATGACATCCGCGGTGCGCGGGGTGGTCGCATTCTCTTTTTTGTTTTTTATTTCATCTTAACTGCTGTGCATGGGCCTGACAATGGTGGACTGTTTAATTAATGTATTTATGTTTTAAGTTATTTTGCAATGCCTTTTAAAAGAAATAATGTTTTTGGGTGTTTTTTCTAAGTCCAACACGAATAATGTTTGGGATGCGGCCGTGCGTTGGGTGCACTGATACGCGAACGGCCCAAACCAGACATGGGCGTCCATTTTGCCGCGCCAAACGAACCAAATCTGGACCAAAAGGACGTCCGTTTGTGGTCATGCGTTGGAGTTGTCCTAAGGCCGCCAACTCCAACACACAACCTCAAATGTTCCAGCTGCGTCTTTTTAACGACAACGGACAAAAAATATGGCCCAACATGCGAGAGCCAAGATACAATCGTTTATTTTTCGTCCGCTTTTGACCCATTTCCAGGCCAAATTTGGATGCGTTTGCGTCGAAACAGACACATGTGGACGGGTGGGATGCGTACCGTTATCCTAGCCTAACCCATCCATCGGCGACACAGACGCCTCTTTTTCTATTCCCCTCCCCCGCCCCTTACCCTTGCCGTTTTCTCGATCACTTCGATGTCTAACCCCCCTGCCCCATCCCCCGCCATAGCCCGCTGCCATTTTCTCGTCCACCTCACTGTCAAGCCCGACCGTCAGATTTGAGCATATCCGGCCACAGGAGGCTGCGCGTTACCATGAATTGGCCGGGTACCGGACCGCGCAGCCCCGACAATGCCTCCACGCCGCAGATGCATATCATTTTCATGGTCTAGAAAATATTGTTCTAGTGGATAAGTAGGAGGCACAACAATAGAAGCAAGATCAAATATTTCATTCTTACTAGGCAATTCTTTCTTATGATGATTTTTACTAAGCTTGGAAAAATTAAACTCATGAGACTCATCACCAAAACTAACACCGACAGTTTGCTTCTGGCAATCTATTTTAGCATTAACGATGTTCAAGAAAGGTCTACCAAAGATAATGGGACAAAATTCATCTTGTGGGGAACCAAGAATAAGAAAATCAGTGGGGTATTTTATTTTCCCGTGCAAGACTTCAACATCTCTGACAATCCCAAGTGGTGTGATGGTGTCTCTATTAGCAAGTTTAATAGTAACATCTATGTCTTCTATTTTAGCGGGTGCTATATCATTCATAATTTGTTGATATAAGGTAAAAGGAATAGCAACTCACGCTAGCACCTATGTCGCATAAACCATGATAACAGTGATCTCCTATTTTAACTGAGATAACAGGCATGCCAACAACGGGTTTATGTTTATCCTTTTCATTGGTTTTGGCAAGTTCTAGCAGCTTCATCAAAGAAGTAAATAACATGCCCATCTATATTTTCAACCAGGAGATCTTTAACCATAGCAACACTAGGTTCTACTTTGATTTGTTCAGCAGGTTTGGAAGTTCTAATATAACTTCTGTTAACCACAGTTGAAACTTTAACATGTTCCTTTATCCTAACAGGGAAAGGTGGTTTTTCAATATAAGCAGTAGGAACAACTAGATCAACATTATAAATAATAGTTTCATCTTTAGCCCTTACCGGTTCTTAAATTTCTTCTCTGATAGGGCGGTGATATTTAAACCACTTCTCCTTAGGGAGATCAACTTAGCAAATGATTCACAAAAAGAGGCTACTATCTCATAGTCAAGTTCATATTTAGTGCTGAACTTTTGAAAAGCATCAGTATTCATAAAAGATTTAACACAATCATACTTGAGCTTAATACCTGACTCTTTACCTTCGTCGAGTTCCCAATCTTCAGAGTTGCATTTAATTCTTTTTAAAAGATCCTACCAGAAGTCAATAGTCTTCTTCATAAAGGAACCAATACAAGAAGTATCAAGCATGGATCGATCATCACGAGAAAGTTGAGCATAAAAGTTCTGAATAATAATTTCTCCTTAGAGCTCATGATTGGGGCATGAATATAACATTGACTTAAGCCTTCTGTCGGTGTCAAAACCGGTGGATCTCGGGTAGGGGGTCCCGAACTGTGCGTCTAGGCCGGATGGTAACAGGAGGCAAGGGACACGAAGTTTTACCCAGGTTCGGGCCCTCTCGATGGAGGTAAAACCCTACGTCCTGCTTGATTAATATTGATGATATGGGTAATAAAAGAGTAGATCTACCACGAGATCAGAGAGGCTAAACCCTAGAAGCTAGCCTATGGTATGATTGTTGATGTGTATGTTGTCCTACGGACTAAAACCCTCCGGTTTATATAGACACCGGAGAGGGTTAGGGTTACATAGAGTCGGTTACAATGGTAGGAGATCTGAACATCCGTATCACCAAGCTTGCCTTCCACGCCAAGGAAAGTCCCTTCCGGACACGGGACGGAGTCTTCAATCTTGTATCTTCATAGTCCAGGAGTCCGGCTGAAGGTATAGTTCGGCTATCCGAACACCCCCGAATCCAGGACTCCCTCAGTAGCCCCTGAACCAGGCTTCAATGACGACGAGCCCGGCGCGCAGATTGTCTTCGGCATTGCAAGGCGGGTTCCTCCTCCAAGTACTTCATAGAAGATTTTGAACACAAAGATAGTGTCCGGCTCTGTAAAATAAGTTTCCACATATTGCCATAGAGAGAATAATATTTACACAAATCTAATCTGCTGACGTATTCCGTAGTGTGACATCACACCACGACCAAGCTTATATTCGAACCGTTTTACTGTCCCATCTTAGCGCGTTATGCGAGGCGGTTTCCTTGGCACGTCTTGTTAAAGCAAAGATCGTGTCCCCTTATTCCGGGATTCTCATCAATACGGGCGTAGGTAACCCAACCGCTTCTAGGACTCCTAGATCATAGGCAAGTCCAAACGGACACGGGGAGGACGCTCGATATCCACCCTCTTTATAAAGGGATGAGGCCCTTTATTTTTCCCTCCCGTGCTCAATCGAATCCTTCCCCCACCTCAAGCTCAAACGCCCAAAGTTCAGGTCAGGTGCTCCGAACCTTCAGTCATGTCCGGATCTAGCCTTCAAGGCCGACGGGTGACGGAAGAAGACGTCAAAAAGTTGAGGGAGGCCAGATATCTGACCGCCGAGATTCTGCATCGGCTGCCTCCCCGGGGGCAGGCCGTCCCTTCCCCCGAACCCAACGAGAGCGTCGTGTTCGTCTCCCACTTCCTCCGAGGTCTAGGCCTTGCATTGGATCCTTTTGTCAGGGGCTTGATGTTTTACTACGGGCTAGATTTCCATGATCTAGCTCCGGACTCCTTTCTTCATATCATGACATTTATTATTGTGTGCGAGGCCTTCCTCCAGGTTACCCCTCACTTTGGCCTATGGCTCAAAACCTTTGAAGTAATACCGAAGATGATCGAGGGGCAACATGCGGAGTGCGGAGTTGCCTCAATACGCAAGATGAAGGGAGCTGCATGGCCCAAAGGTTCCATTCCAGAGGTGTCTGAATTGTGGCAACAGGAGTGGTTCTACATCACGGCTCCTAGAAGTGCCAAGTGGGCGGCCGCCCCTGTCTTCCGCCTGGGCCCTCCACCACAACTGATGTCATGGATTAGCAGAGGATTGAGCTGGGGTCCGGCCAAGGACGTGCCTATACTGCAAAGCCGCATTCAAGATCTCTTTAATGGAGATTTCAGTTTGGTTGCAGTAGCACAAGTTATGCTGGTTCGCCAAGTCCAGCCTTGCAAACGCGGGCCTCTTCGCTTTTGGGAGTTTAATCCCGAGGGACCGCGCACCATTCAAAATTTCCTCGGCCTGACGCACGAGGAGATGTACAAGTCGTTCTTCGGACCTCAAGTGGAGTGTCCGAAAATCACCGAGGACGCGGGCCTGAGCAGCAACCGCGCCGCCGAACAGGTAAGGCATCTTTCGACCGAGCGTACTACCTCTCCTTTGATGCTAAGTTATTTCTGAGAGTCCGCTTTTTGAACAGGACTGGCTAACGAAGGCGAAGTTGATTCGGTGCTTGGCCCCCTCCCTGAGGGTTTGGAAAAACCGATATTGGAAAAGATGCTCCAGGCCGCACCTTGCCCGGAGCCCTTGAAGGAAAATGCGGGCGGTCGCGGGCCCCAAACGCTGGCCGCTCTAGCCGAGGGAGCGAGCGTCTCCATGAAGGAAGTCGACCAGAAGAGGAAAAGGATTGCGTTTGGGGATTCGGAAGCCGAAGCTTCCAAACGGGAGAAGAAGTCTCCCACAGAGGGTCCTACCCCGGGGGGTGCGGTTGCCGCACAAAGTCCGCGGGGGGTTCAGTCCTCCCACGAGTCATAAGTGACCCAAAATACCTTAATAGTACAGATATGTCATATTTTCTCCTGAGAAGATAACCACTGCATGTATCTTTGCAGTTCAGGCCTTAGCCCCTCTCAAATGAGCACGTCTTCGGGGGATCTTTTTCCAGAGATGATGGAGAGCGAAACACCTCCTCCGCTCCGGAAGCGGGCGACCCTAAAGTGTCGTCGCGGAGGGCCTCTCCGAGTCCGGCGAGGCCAGAAGATAATCCTGTCGACCCCCGAAGTTCCCAGTGTCCGGCTCCCGAAGAGAGCAGACAAACGAGTCCGGCACCGTCTAGTGTGCGGTCGGATGTTCTGAGGGAGTTGGTGGGGCGAGCGGCCATCTCAGATGAACACCGTGTGCTGATGAATACTGTGATGGAGAGAATCTCGTCCGCCGAAAGCGGATTGCATAAAGCTTTTATGAGTCTACTGACAGGGTTTGAGGTACGTAAAATAATGTATGATAGTCCTGCACATACTAGGTGTGCCCTGTGTAGATAGTAGCCCCTGAGACTCTAGTTGTCGTCGGAAACGACGACGAACAGAGGATCATATTCCCAGGTAATAACCATACTGCCTCGATGTGCAGGTGATGGAAGCTCCGGTGGCTAGCCGGACTAGCGAATTTGCCCATTTAGAACGACAGTTGGATGCGGCAGACGCCGACATCAAGCTTGTTAACAAAAGGCTTGACGAGGCACGGGGCAAGTGTCATTATCTGGTGAACGTCACATAGGAAGAGTAGCATGATGCCAGTATCTTTAATATGTTGTGACTGCAGATGGGGCTGCCAATGTTGAAGCCTTGCGGGCAGAACTTGCCCGAGCCAAGGAACAAGCGAGGTTAGGTAATGCGGCTGCTTTAAAGGCGGCCGAAGAGTTGCAAGCCGAGAAGGCCGCACATGGCGAGAGCCGAGACAAGATGGCCAAGATGGCCATAGAATTAAAAGCCACCGCCGACCGCTGCCGGGTTCTTGAAAAGGAAAACCAGGCGAAGGCATCGGACCTTGAGAAGGCTACTGTGACGAGAAAGGACCTTCGCTCTGCTATGAGGGCAAAGAAGGAGGAGCTGCGGGAAGCCGAGGATATTGTAGCTGGGAAATCCTTTATGTTGCGGAGGAAGTTCGGAGATCCACAGTATGCCCCCCTGGATCGGCTGTGGAGCTCGGAGGATGTGTATATGGATTTGGCGGCGAGCGCTGCCGATGCGGCCAAGTACTTCCAGGGTCAGACGGACCGTGGAGTAGACCAGCTGTTTTGGAGACAATTCCATACTCCCGAGCGTCCACTTTCATTGAATGACCAATTAGCCGAATGGGCCAAACTAAATAGGTTGTCCGGACTCTCCATGAGGTCTGTTGTGGATCAGTTATGGCCGGAAGGGTCAAAACCGAACAGCTATCTCAGCTTGGTGCAGCAGTTACTCGATGTGATGCAGCGCATTGATGCCATGAAGAGGTCGGCGTGCATAGAGGGCGCACAGATGGCCTTTGCCCGTGTCAAGGCATACTGGGCGGAGATGGATGCTACCAATGTTGCAGCGCGGGATTCGGCCATAGGTCGAAAGGCTGCTGAGCACTACTTTGAAGAAGTTCTTGAAGGTGCATATTTGGTAGAGACCCAGTGCTCAAAAAATATTATGTTTGAGTGATATGTAATCTCATTGTAAGCGAAATGCTTTTATAGAGTTTTATAAGGCTATTTTTATACTTTTGCCTGAAAGTAATATGATGCCTCCTGGGCAGCCGTTTTTTGTATACGTGTGTATAACCTGAAAGATTGCAGTCGTCGGCTTCAACCCCCACGCATATAATGCGGAGGTGCTAGGAAAAACACATGTTCACACTTAACCCAACGTCTTGGTCCTATTAAGGAGGTGATAGCGGAGCGAGCGAGGCAACCGGACTATAATGCTTTAACAGTTTCACTTAGCCATAGGAGTTTGATAGTGGGGCTACTAGATAGCCCCTGGTGGCTCCGCACTCTCCTGATCTTGGGGTGCGTATATGCCTGGCCGGAAAACGGCCCTTCGTTAAGGCAGAGGAATTCTAACATTCCCACAGGTCATCGAGTGGTTGACCAGTCTCACGCTATATCATGACAGTCAGTTTTCGGCTTTCTCTACTGAGGTGCTCGTCCGGATGAACCAGGACACAATCGCAGTAGTTCTCCTAGTGCTACCTTAGCCGGTAAAGCGGAACGTAAGGCACCAAAACACAGGAGCCGGGCAAACCCAACATTTGACTAGAGACAATGATTCAGAGCTGATGCATATAGGGCCAAACTCGCGACGCCGAACACTCCCTAAGGTATTTGGTCTTTGTGGTATAAACTGGGCCTAAATAATGGCCTTTGTAAGAAGCCCTTGTGTCCAGGTACGTGCATTGTTCTGGCGTGGCCACATGCCAAGACGTCAGCATCCTTCACAACGGTGGATATGTATCAACAAGAGACAGTAAAAAAGGTTTACGCAGGGTCTTAATCTAAAAAGAATCCTTTGAGCGGGTCCCTGCTGCACGTCTGCGCCTATGTCTCCGTTGTGCCGTATCCTGGACGGGTGTAGCACGATGATCGTCTGTAAAAGAGAGGAAGTTAAGTGAAAGAGTTGTCGTGCAAAAAGATAGTTTTTAAAGAAACCATGTATAATTGAAGATGATAAGAAATTACCACTTGTCTGCGCGCGTTGAGCCCCTTGTATTGACGAATAGGGGTGTGATTACTTATTCGGTGTAAATAGCGGCGCCGGACTCGATCGCTGGTCCGGACGTCTTTAATGTTCGGCTGCCAAGGCAGCCTCACTCTCTTCGGCACGCAGAGAGCGCTTGATATCTCCGTGCACTGTAATGATGCCACGTGGACCGGGCATCTTGAGTGTGAGGGAGGCGTAGTGTGGTATTGCATTAAAGCGAGCGAAAGCTTCGCGCCTGAGCAGTGCTTGATAGCCACTTTGGAACGGAGCAATGTGGAAGGTTAAATGCTCGCTACGGAAGTTATCGGGGGAGCCGAATATAACTTGTAGTAGGAGGGAGCCCGTACAACGAGCCCCTGGGCCTGGCGTTACTCCTTTAAAGGTAGTACTGCTATGGCGAATTTGTGTTGGGTCTAACCCCATCTCGCAGATTGTATCCTGGTATATTAGGTTTAGGCTGCTGCCGCCGTCCATCAAGACTTGTGTGAAGTGATATCCGCCAATTACTGGGTCTAATACCAAGGCAGCCCATCCTGCGTGTCGGATATTTGCTGAGTAATCACGATGGTCGAAAGTGATTGGTTGAGACGACCATTGGCAGGACTTCGAGGTGACAGACACTTGGGTATATTTTCCTGGGGGTGCCGCATTGTTTTTTCCCTTGATCATGTGTAGTACGTTTACTGTTTTGACTCTGGTGGGAATTTCTTTTGTTCCCCCGTGTCTTGCTTGGGGGGCTCGTCCTCGTCTTCACTTGGTGTGTCCTCCCCCTTGTGTACGGCGTTGAGCTTGCCGGACTTCTTGAAGACCCAACATTCTCTGTGGGTATGATTACCAGGTTTACCCAGGGTACTGTGGATCTGACATACTTGGTCCAGAATTTTGTTGAGGCGGGACAGTTCATCCCTGGTGCCTTTAGTGGGCAGCTTTTGACCTGGCCGAGAGCTTTTGAATCCGGCGTTTACTGTCGTGCCCTTCGTGCTGTCTTCTTTATTCCGGCGTTTGTTATTGCTGTTGCGCCGTGATTTCCCGTTTCCATCTCTAACTTCCAATGTACTGGGGTTGCTGGTGCTGCATCTGGCTAGCTAGCTGTCCTCACCCGCGCAAAAGCGGGTCATGAGGTTTGTTAATGCGGCCATCGTTCTCGGCTTATTTTGGCCGAGGTGTCTGGCGAGCCATTTGTCACGGATGCTATACTTGAAAGCCGCTAAGGTTTCGGCATCCGGACAGTCGACAATCTGGTTCTTTTTAGTAAGAAACCTATTCCAAAGCTTTCGGGCTGACTCTCCGGGCTGCTGAGTTATATGGCTCAGATCATCCGCATCCGGAGGTCGGACATAAGTCCCTTGAAAATTTGCCCAAAAGGCGTCTTCGAGCTCTTCCCAACTTCCAATGGAGCTTTCGGGGAGGCCTTTGAGACAGTGACGAGCTGGCCCTTTGAGCTTGAGGGGTAAATATTTGATGGCGTGGAGATCATCTCCTCGAGCCATATGATATGAAGGATATAGTCCTCAATCCAAACCCCATGGTCTGTTGTTCTGTCGTATGCCTCTATGTTTACGGGTTTAATCCCTCTGGAAATTCATGGTCCAGCACCTCATCGGTGAAACACATGGGGTGTGCGGCACCCCTGTAGCTGGGTGTGCCGCGTTGTTCGGATACTTGTTGTGTTGCATTGTATGCTGGGGGGCGCTTGCGTGGTCCATAGATGGATCTTGTTGCGCCGTCCTTTGGGTACGAACCCTCGCCTGGGTCGCGTGTTGTATTGTGAGCGGCATTGTATGCCGCTCTGTGTTGGTAGAGGGGTCGTCTATCCGACTAGGTGGCTGCTTTGATATTTGGTTGTGGGGGGTCTGCGGCCTCCTCATCGAATTCGGGTAGCAGCTTCCGCTTTGGGTAGCTCTTGGAGGGGCGATTGTCGCCGTACCTCGCTGCTGTGTTGAGTATTTTGCTCCATCTAATGTGGAGTGTGTCTTGTGCAGCTTTGAGCCTTTGCTTTTGTTTTTTCAGACTCCTCGCGGTGGCAACAAGCCTTTTACGGGCAGTCTGCTGCTCCGGTTGTCTGTCCGGCGTTATGTCGTCCGGACCATTATCCTTGATAGGATTTGTTTGTTCGGTTTGATTATCCGAATTGCCGTTGTCCGGCAGCGGTTCGCCCTGCTCCAATGCTGGGTCTGTGTGATCGCTATTTCTGTCGAGGCGGGATTTGGGGCGGCGCTTGCGTCGCCGCTTTGACTGATTTTCAAGGGAACAAGCCTTCGGTGCGTCCTTCCGCTCCTCGTCGTCATCTTTTGGTGCGTCCACCATGTATACGTCATATGACGAGGTGGCGTTCCAGGGCCCAATAGGCGCTGGTTCTTCACCGTCTCCTTCATCGGCGTCCATACCGTCGATGTCTTCTGAGCCGAAGTCAAGCATGTTGGTTAAATCGTCGACAGTGGCTGCAAAGTGGGTGGTGGGTGGGCTTTGAATTTCTTCATCGTCCGAATCCCCACCTTGCTGGCCGCAATCCGGCCAGGGCTCTCCTGCTAAAGAGAGAGACTTCAGTGACTTCAGAATATTGCCAAAAGGCGAGTGCTGAAAGATGTCCGTGGCAGTAAACTCCATGATCGGCGCCGAACCGGATTCGATTGGCCGGGGCGCGGAGGGTTCGGAGTCCGAAAAGGGGTCCGGCTCCTTGGAGTCATGAGTCTCGCGGAGTGCGGGGCTGGTGTTCGGCTCAATCGCCGTTGGGATCGCATCCCCCAAGGCAGCGTCCAACCGCCCATCCTCGATCGGTGCAGTTGGCTCCGAATTAAGGATCGGAGCCGATGCGGGTGCGACCTCCAGGGCACTGTTCGGCGGCAGAGCTAGATCATGCTCGTCGGGACAGTGCGGCACGCTCGGCAGTGGCTCGAATCCGTCGAGGATCAAGTCCTCGTGGATGTCAGCCGTATAGTTTAAACTTCCAAATCTGACCTGACGGCCAGGGGCGTAGCTTTCGATCTGCTCCAGGTGGCCAAGTGAATTGGCCCGCAGTGCGAAGCCGCCGAAGACGAAGATCTGTCCGGGGAGAAAGGTCTCACCCTGGACTACATCGCTATCGATGATCGTAGGAGCCATCGAGCCTGACGGCGACGACACAGAGGAACTCTCAATGAAAGCACCAATGTCGGTGTCAAAACCGGTGGATCTCGGGTAGGGGGTCCCGAACTGTGCGTCTAGGCCGGATGGTAACAGGAGGCAAGGGACACGAAGTTTTACCCAGGTTCGAGCCCTCTCGATGGAGGTAAAACCCTACGTCTTGCTTGATTAATATTGATGATATGGGTAATACAAGAGTAGATCTACCACGAGATCAGAGAGGCTAAACCCTAGAAGCTAGTCTATGGTATGATTGTTGATGTGTATGTTGTCCTACGGACTAAAACCCTCCGGTTTATATAGACACCGGAGAGGGTTAGGGTTACATAGATTCGGTTACAATGGTAGGAGATCTGAACATCTGTATCACCAAGCTTGCCTTCCACGCCAAGGAAAGTCCCTTCCGGACACGGTACGGAGTCTTCAATCTTGTATCTTCATAGTCCAGGAGTCCGGCTGAAGGTATAGTTCGGCTATCCGAACACCCCCTAATCCAGGACTCCCTCACCTTCCCCAAGCTAGAGCGATACTTTCTCCTTCGCGAGGACAAATATATATATATATATATAATTACGATCACGATGAACCAGATGCATAGGATAAAACTTCTGATGAAATTCCAATTTCAATCAGTTGTAGTTCCATGATCCAATATCATCACATAGCCTAAACCATGTCAACGCCTTTCCCTTCAAAGATAAAGGGAAGACCTTCTTCTTGATAACATCCTTGGCCATACCTGTAAGCTTAAATAATCCACAAACTTTATCCACATAGATTAGGTGCAAATCGGGATGCAATATTCCATCTCCTGTAAAAGGATTAGCTAGCAGTTTCTCTATCATACCCGAAGGAATTTCGAAGTAAACATTTTCAGTAGGTTCAGTAGGTTGAGGAGCAACTCTTTGCTCTACTGGTCGGGGTGAAGATACCCCGAACAAGCCCCTCAAAGGATTACTTTCCATAGTAACAAGTGACGGTAAATTTCAGCACACCATATAAATTTTTCCTTACCAAATTCCACCTACCAAAGGCGCTTCACTCCCCGGCAACGGTGCCAGAAAAGAGTCTTGATGACCCACAAGTATAGGGGGTCTATCGTAGTCCTTTCAATAAGTAAGAGTGTCGAACCCAACGAGGAGCAGAAGGAAATGACAAGCGGTTTTCATTAAGGTATTTTCTAGAAGCACTAAAATTATCGATAACAGATAGTTTTGTGATAAGGTAATTTGTAACGGGTAACGAGTAACAAAATTAAAAAAGGTGCAGCAAGGTGGCCCAATCCTTTTGTAGCAAAGGACAAGCCTGGACAAACTCTTACATAAAGGAAAACACGCTCCCGAGGACACATGGAATTATCGTCAAGCTAGTTTTCATCACGCTCATATGATTCATGTTCGTTACTTTGATAATTTGATATGTGGGTGGACCGGTGCTTGGGTACTGCCCTTACTTGGACAAGCATCCCACTTATGATTAACCCCTCTTGCAAGCATCCGCAACTACAAAAGAAGTATTAAGGCAAACCTAACCATAGCATGAAATATATGGATCCAAATCAACCCCTTACGAAGCATAGCATAAACTAGGGTTTAAGCTTCTGTCACTCTAGCAACCCATCATCTGCTTATTACTTCCCAATGCCTTCCCCTAGGCACAAAAAATGCTGAAGTGTCATGTAGTCGGCGTTCACATGACACCACTAGAGGAAAGAGAACATACATCTCATCAAAATATCAAACGAATACCAAATTCATATAACTACTTATAGCAAGACTTCTCCCATGTCCTCAGGAACAAACGTAACTACTCACAAATCATATTCATGTTCATGATCAGAGGGGTATTAATATGCATCAAGGATCTGAACATATGATCTTCCACCAAATAAACCAACTAGCATCAGCTACAAGGAGTAATCAACACTACTAGCAACCCACAGGTACGAATCTGAGGTTTTGAGACAAAGATTGGATACAAGAGATGAACTAGGGTTTGAGATGAGATGGTGCTGGTGAAGATGTTGATGGAGATTGACCCCCTCCCGATGAGAGGATCGATGGCGATGACGATGGTGATGATTTCCCCCTCCCGGAGGGATGCTTCCCCGGCAGAACAACTCCGCCGGAGCCCTAGATTGGTTCCGCCAAGGTTCCGCCTCGTGGTAGTGGCGCTTCATCCCGAAAACTTGCTTATCATTTTTCCCAGGGCGAAAGACTTCATATAGCCAAAGATGGGCACCGGAGGCCTTCCAGGGGGGCCACGAGGCAGGGGGGCGCCCAGGGGGGTAGGGCGCACCCCACCCTCGTGGATGGTCGGTGGCCCCCCTCTGGTGCTTTCTAGGCCCAATATTTTTTTATATATTCCAAAACTGACTTCCATGGAGTTTCAGGACTTTTGGAGTTGTGCAGAATAGGTCTCTAATATTTGCTCCTTTTCCAGCCCAGAATTCCATCTGCCGACATTCTCCCTCTTCGTGCAAACCTTGTAAAATAAGAGAGAATAGGCATAAGTATTGCGAGATAATGTGTAATAACAGCCCATAATGCAATAAATATCGATATAAAAGCATGATGCAAAATGGACGTATCAGTACACGGGAATTTCATCTAGTCACTTTTCATCAAGTTGGTTGCATTTGTGTTCACTACTTTGATAATTTGATATGTGGGTGGACCGGTGCTTAGGTGTTGTTCTTACATGAACAAGCCTCCTACTTATGATTAATCCCCTCGCAAGCATCCGCAACTACGAGAAAAGTATTAAGAATAAATCTAACCATAACATTAATCTTTTGGATCCAAATCAGTCCCATACGGAATAGCGCATAAAGTAGGGTTTAAGCTTCTGTCACTCTCGCAACCCATCATCTAATTACTACTCCACAATGCATTCCCTTAGGGCCAAATATGGTGAAGTGTCATGTAGTCAATGTTCACATGACACCACTAAGGGAATAACAACATACATGCCATCAAAATATCGAACACATATCAAGTTCACATGATTACTTGCAACAAGATTTCTCCCGTGACCTCAAGAACAAAAGTAACTACTCAAAAATGATAATCATGCTCATGATCAGAGGGGTATTAAATAGCAAAATGGATCTGGACATATGATCTTCCACCAAATAAACCATATAGTAATCAACTACAAGATGTAATCAAAAGTACTAGTCACCCACAAGCACCAATCTATAGTTCCGGTACAAAGATTGAACACAAGAGATGAACTAGGGTTTGAGAGGAGATGGTGCTGTTGAAGATGTTGATGGAGATTGACCTCTCCAAGATGGGATAGTTGTTGGTGATGATGATGACGATGATTTCCCCCTCCAGCAGGGAAGTTCCCCCGGCGGAATCGCTCCACCGGAGGGAAAAAGTGCTCCTGCCCAAGTTCCACCTCGAGATGGTGGCGCTTCATCCCGAAAGTCCTCTCCTTATTTTCTTTCTAGGTCAAAATGTCTTATATACCAGAAGAGGGGCACCGGTGGTGGGCCGAGGAGGGCACAACTCACCAGGGCGCACCTGGGCTCCCTGGCGCGCCCAGGTGTGTTGTGCCCACCTAGTAGGCCCCTCTGGTAGTTATTTGCTCCAATAATTCTTATTTATTCCATAAAAAATCCTCGTGAAGTTTCAGGTCATTTGGAGTTGTGTAGAATAGGTAGCCTGGCGTAGCTTTTTCGGGTCCAGATTTCCAACTGCCAGAATTCTCCCTCTTTGTGTGAACCTTGCATATTATGAGAGAAAAGGCATTAGAATTACTCCAAAAATCATTATTATGCATAAAAATATTATAAATAATAGTAGGAAAACATGATGCAAAATGGACGTATCAAGACGGCGGCACTCCATCCCGAAAGTCCTCTCCTTATATTTTTCTAGTTCAAAAGACCTTATATACCAGAAGATGGGCACCACAGGTGGGCCAGGGTGCCCACTACCCACCAGGGCATGCCTAGAGGGTCTGGCGCGCCCTGGTGCCTTGTGGCCACCTAACTGCCCCCCTTTGGTAGTTCTTTTCTCCAATATTTAATATATATTGCAAAATAATTCTCGTAAAATTTCAGCTCATTTGGAGATGTGCAGAATAGGTATATTTGACATAGCTTTTTCAGGTCCAGAATTCTAGCTGCCGGCATTCTCCCTCTTTGTGTAAACCTTGCATATTATGAGAGAAAAGGCATTAGAATTACTCCACGAAGTGTTATAAAGCATAAAAACACTATATATAACAGTAAGAAAACATGATGCAAAATGGACGTATCACCGTCATCTGGGCTCGGTGCTGGCCCAACGGCTCGTCGGCTCACCATTGCCGATCGAAAGTGTGACGACTGCCCGCGTTAGATTGTGCATGGCGTATCTACATCATTGGAGCATCCCAGATGGGTGTTACTTAGGCGTAAAAACATTGGGGTATGTGCTTGTTTTTATTCGTTATCCTTTCGGATTTGGCGAATTTCAATAGCTCTTTGCTTATACTCAAATTTGTGTTTAGGATTGATGCAAGCTTTGGTATTGGGAAGAAGAATACAACGATCTTTTGATAGGATGAAATTTGATAGATGCTAATGCACTTGTTGATAGAATAGAGGCTAAAGATGAGATTATGTGCGAAGTAACGTCTACTTCTTTAGAATCAAAGAAGAAAGATGTATGCGAGATCGAGAAGCCCTAGATCAATAATGAAGGAATCGAGAAGATACTAATCCAACTTGTGGGAGTAGTTATGGAAGTTGGATATCTTTTGAAGTATCTAATTGTGGTTCTTGTTTTCTTTGGCCTTGCTCGTCTAGTGAAGAATTGGTGAATGTAATCCAATGTATCAAAATATCATTGATGAAATAATAAAAGAAATGAGGCCAAAAGAATGTATACATACCGGCATAGCCGACCGTGGCGGACCACATTCGTCTGCGCGCTGGGTGCACGACCAGCACATCCATGGACATTTCCCTACCCAAGCGGATGAAATCCGAACAAAATGAACGTCCATTTTGGGTCGTCCGTTGGAGTTGGCTTAACACCATCAAGAAATCCTCCAGGTGGAAACAATGAGCTGAGAACTGATTCCTAGGGATGTTCAACCACACAAAAATTTCCTCGGCTGCCTTGGAGCATGAGACCAGTGGTCTTGCACCACCCACATAAACTGGTGGGAAACGAAGCATGAAAATAAAAAATTCCTACGAACACCCAAGATCTAATCTAGGAGATGTACAACAACAAGAGGGGAGTGGTGTCTACATACCCTTCTAGACCAAAATCTTTAACAATCTAGAGATCATGGTTGGCGTAGTCATACTCGCGTCGCGATCCAATCTGATCCAAGTACCGCACATGCGGCAGCTCCGAGTTTAGCACACGTACGGCTGGATGGGTCCTCTCCTTCTTTTTCCAGCAATGGAGGGAGAGGAGGTAGATGTGATCTGAACCAACACGACGGCGTGGTTGTGGTGGTGGCAGCGGAACTCCGGCAGGGCTTCGCCAAGCGCTAACAGAACATGGAGGAGGAGTAACGGGAGAGAGACGGGGCAAGCATGGAAGGGCTAGCTGCCCCCTGCGCCTCCCCACTATATAAAGGGCTTAGGGAGGAGCATTCTATCCCTAGCCGCCCTCCCAAGGTAGGGTGCATCGGCCAAGGGGGGAGAAGTGCCCTCCTAGTGAAGTGGAGGCCCTCCCTAATAACCCACAACTATAGGGGATCGCAACAGTTTTCGAGGGTAGAGTATTCAACCCAAATTTATTGATTCGACACAAGGGGAGCCAAAGAATATTCTCAAGTATTAGCAGCTGAGTTGTCAATTCAACCACACCTGGAAACTTAATATCTGCAGCAAAGTATTTAGTAGCAAAGTAATATGATAGTAGTGGTAACGGTAGCAAAAGGTAACAGTAGTAAAAGTAGTGTTTTTGGTATTTTCTAGTGATGATAGCAATAGCAACGGAAAATTAAATAAGCGAAGAATAATATATGGAAAGCTCGTAGGCAATGGATCGGTGATGGAGAATTATGCCGGATGCGGTTCATCATGTAACAGTCATAACCTAGGGTGACACAGAACTAGCTCCAGTTCATCAATGTAATGTATGCATGTATTCCGAATACAGTCGTACATGCTTATGGAAAAGAACTTGCATGACATCTTTTGTCCTACCCTCGCGTGGCAGCGGGGTCCTTACGGAAACTAAGGGATATTAAGGCCTCCTTTTAATAGAGTACTGGAACAAAGCATTAACACATAGTGAATACATGAACTCCTCAAACTATGGTCATCATCGGTAAGTATCCCGATTATTGTCACTTCCGGGTTAGCGGATCATAACACATAATAGGTGACTATAGACTTGCAAGATAGGATCAAGAACACTCATATATTGATGAAAACATAATAGGTTCAGATCTGAAATCATGGCACTCGGGCCCTAGTGACAAGCATTAAGCATAGCAAAGTCATAGCAACATCAATCTCAGAACATAGTGGATACTAGGGATCAAACCCTAACAAAACTAACTTGATTACATGATAGATCCCATCCAACCCCTCACCATCGAGCAAGCCTATGATGGAATTACTCACGCACGGCGGTGAGCATCATGGAATTGGTGATGGAGGATGGTTGATGATGACGATGGCGACGGATTCCCCTCTCTGGAGCCCCAAACGGACTCCAGATCAGCCCTCCCGAGAGGTTTTAGGGCTTGGCAGCGGCTCCGTATCGTAAAATGCGATGAATTCTTCTCGCTGATTTTTTTCTCCCCGAAACACAATATATAGAGTTGGAGTTGGAGTCGGAGGAGCTCCAGGGGGCCCACGAGGTAGGGGGCGCGCCCCCACCCTCGTGGACAGGTGGTGGGCCCCTGGCCTTCATCTTTTGCAGGTATTTTTTATATTTTCCAAAAAGTTGCTCCGTGAAGTTTCAGGTCATTCCGAGAATGTTTGTTTCTGCACATAAATAACACCATGGTAATTCTGCTGAAAACAGCGTCAGTCTGGGTTAGTTCCATTCAAATCAGGCAAGTTAGAGTCCAAAACAAGGGCAAAAGTGTTTGGAAAAGTAGATACGACGGAGACGTATCAACTCCCCCAAGCTTAAACCTTTGCTTGTCATCAAGCAATTCAATTGACAAACTGAAAGTGATAAAGAAAAACTTTTACAAACTCTATTTGCTCTTGTTGTTGTAAATATGTAAAGCCAGCATTCAAGTTTTCAGCAAAGATTATAACTAACCACATTCGCAATAACTCTTAGGTCTCAAGTTTACTCATATCAATAGCATAATAAACTAGAGAGCAATAATAATAATTCTCGGATGACAACACTTTCTCAAAACAATCATAATATGATATAACAAGATGGTATCTCGCTAGCCCTTTCTAAGACCGCAAAACATAAATGCAGAGCACCTTTAAAGACCAAGGACTGACTAGACATTGTACTTCATGGTAAAAGAGATCCAGTCAAGTCATACTCAATGTAAACTAACAATAATGAATGCAAATGACAGTGGTGCTCTCCAACTGGTGCTTTTTAATAAGAGGATGATGACTCAGCATGAAAGTAAATAGATAGGCCCTTCGTAGAGGGAAGCATGGATTTGTAGAGGTGCCAGAGCTCGGTTTTGAAAGAGAGGTGAATAATATTTTGAGCGGTATACTTTCATTGTCAACATAACAACCAAGAGATGGCAATATCTTCCATGCTACACACATTATAGGCGGTTTCCAAACAAAATGGTAAAGTTTATACTCCCCCTTCCACCAACAAGCATCAATCCATGGCTTGCTCGAAACAATGAGTGCCTCCAACTAACAAGAGTCCCAGGGGGAGTTTTGTTTGCAATTATTTTGATTTAGTTTGCATAAAGCATGGGACTGGGCATCCCGGTGACCAGCCACTTTCTCGTGAGTGAGGAGTGGAGTCCACTCCTCTTGAGAATAACCCGCCTAACATGGAAGATATAGACAGCCCTAGTTGATACATGAGCTATTTGAGCATACAAAACAGGATATTTATTTGAAGGTTTAGAGTTTGGCACATACAAATTTACTTTTAACGGCAGGAAGATACTGTATATAGGTAGGTATGGTGGACTCATGTGGAACAACTTTGGGGTTTAAGGGATTGGATGCACAAGCAGTATTCCCGCTTAGTACAGGTGAAGGCTAGCAAAAGACTGGGAAGCGACCAGCTAGAGAGCGACAACAGTCATGAACATGCATTAAAATTAATCAACACCGAATGCAGGCATGAGTAGGATATAATCCACCATGAACATAAATATCGTGAAGGCTATGTTGATTTTGTTTCAACTACATGCGTGAACATGCGCCAAGTCAAGTCACTTAAATCATTCAGAGGAGGATACCACCCTATCATACCACATCACAACCATTCTATTAGCATGTTGGCATGCAAGGTAAACCATTATAGCTCATAGCTAATCAAGGTTGGCACAAGAAACTGTGATCTCTAGTTGTCATTGCAAACATGTTTATTCATAATAGGCTAAATCAGGAACGATGAACTAATCATATTTACAAAAACAAAAGAGGTCGAGTTCATACCAGCTTTTCTCATCTCAGTCAGTCCATCATATATCGTCATAATTTCCTTTCACTTGCACGACCGAACGATGTGAATAATAATAGTGCACGTGCATTGGACTAAGCTGGAATCTGCAAGCATTCAATAAACATGAGAAGAGAAGGCAATATGGGCTCTTTTGTTAGATCAACAAGTATGCATACAAGAGCCACTTCAACAATTTAATTATGGTCTTCTCCTATCGACCCCCAAAGAAAAGAAATAAAACTATTTACACGGGAGAGCTCCCAACAAGTAAAAGAAGAACAAGAAATCTTTTGGGGTTTTCTTTTTAATTACTACTACAAGCATGGAAAGTAAACTAATTAAAAGCTACAACTAATTTTTTTTGTTTTTCTTAAGGTTTATTAAACACACAAGAAGAAAGCATAAAAAGGAAATAAACTAGCATGGATGATACAAATGAAAAAGTATGAGCACCGACATCTAGCAATGAGTGTGTGAACATAAATGTAATGTCGGTGGGAAATACATACTCCCCCAAGCTTAGGCTTTTGGCTTAAGTTGGTCTATGGCCATGGCTGGCCTGGCGGATATCCATAATAATAGTTGGGGTCGTATTGAGATGCAGCGGCTATCGCCTCCTGAGCTGCAGCGTGGCGACGAGCGGCCTCCGCTCTCCTCTCGTACTCATCTTCCTCCTATTTGGTAATAACATATCTTCCTTTTGCCTGATGATCAAAGAAGGCAGGAGCAGGGAGTGTAATATGGACAGCACGGCGTCTGTCAAACATTAGTCGATACTGGAGAGGTGATTCATTGCTCTCGACAAACTGGTGGTGAACCATAGCATTAAAGTCTAGGTAAGCAGGGGTAATTCAATATCATCTTCGCGTATGGTTACACCAAGAAAACTCGCTATGCGGGTTGCATAAATTCCTCCAAAGAAATCTCCATTAAATCTATTAAGATGCAACCTACGTGCAACAATGGCTCCCAAATTATAAGATTTATCTCCTAATACATCACTCCTAAGAATACTGAGGTCAGGGACACACATATGACATGCCTCATATTTACCATTAATGCATCTACCTATGAAGAGAGCAAAATAATGTATAGCATGAAAGTGAATGCTCCCTATGGTAGCTTGTGTAATATCTTTAGATTCTCCCACAGTTATGCTATCAAGAAAATCTCTAAATTCAGATTTGCGAGGATCCCTTATACTACCCCATTGTGGAAGTTTGCAAGCAGTGGTAAAATCCTCTAAGTCCATAGTATAAGAATTTTCAAACAGGACAGTTGGAGAATTACGTGAAGATGAAAATTCAAACCTCCTCACAAAGGAATTAGTGAGATTGTGATACTGGCTGCACTTCTCTTCCTCGAAGCTCACAAGATTAGCGTTACGCAAATATGCGTTGAATTCTTCCTTAATTCCCGGTCGATCCATAAAATTTTCAGAAGGCCACTCACAAGGACGCACTGGAGCATCTCTTGGTGGCTCTTCATCAGCATCACGGATTGCAAGCCTGGGTCCTTGCTTCCTCGAGGAACCACCTTGGAACATTTTCCTAAGCATTTTTATTCCTCTGAAAAATTCTGAATTTTTTTAGTAACTTCAAAATAAAAGTAAACCAAACTCAATAATATTGATAGCAACTACTCCTACAAGTGCCTAGGGCCTATATCATGCATCAAAACTAATTTTGACCATATAAATTTGACATGCAAGCTCAAGAACAGGGTCACCTAAGCAGCAAAAATTTGCAATGAATAAAGCACTAGAACAAAAACTAATTGGACCAATGGAGGAGTCACATACCAAGGAACAATCTCCCCAAACAGTTTTGTGAGAGGTGCTTTGAGCAAGGAGATCGAAAATGGCAGCAAAACGAGCTTGGACTCGGGTTTGAGCTGGTTATTCGTGTTTGGGGGAGGAAGAAGGAGTGTGTGG
The DNA here is from genome assembly GCF_003073215.2 of Triticum urartu. Lineage (NCBI taxonomy): Eukaryota > Viridiplantae > Streptophyta > Magnoliopsida > Poales > Poaceae > Triticum > Triticum urartu. The sequence goes on from NC_053028.1 coordinate 134,319,788, forward strand.
GTGAAAGGATAAGTGGAGGAGGGCCACCGTGGGCCCACGAGGCAGGGGGCGCGCCCAGGGGGTAGGGCGCGCCCTCCATCCTCGTGGGCAGGTGGTTGACCCCCCTGTTGTGTTCTAGTGCCAAATATTCTCAAATATTCCAGAAAAAATCATATTTAAATTCAGGGCATTTGGAGAACTTTTATTTTCGGGGTATTTTTATATTGCACAGATAATCAGATAACAAACAGAAAAATACTATTTTATTTTATTTAATATAAATAACAGATAGTAAAAGGAGGGTACAGAAGGTTGTGTGCCTTCTAGTTTCATCCATCTCATGATCATCAAAAGGAATCCACTAACAAGGTTGATCAAGTCTTGTTAACGAACTCATTCCGAATAACATGGAACCGGAGAAATTTTGAATAACACTATGTTACCTCAACGGGGATATGCACATCCCCAATAATAAGAATATCATATTTCTTCTTGACAGTAGGAACAAGAAATTCAAAACCTCCAAATATAATCGATGGAATTTTTCCAATAGAGTTGATACTATGAACTTGAGGTTGTTTCCTCGAAAAGTGTACCGTGTGCTCATTACCATTAACATGAAAAGTGACATTGCCTTTAGTGCAATCAATAACAGCCCCTACACTATTCCAAAAGGGTCTTCCAAGAATAATAGACATACTATCATCCTCGGGAATATCAAGAATAACAAATTCCGTTAAAAATAGTAACGTTGCAACTACAACAAGCACATCCTCACAAATACCAACAGGTATAGCGGTTGATTTATCAGCCATTTGCAAAGATATTTCAGTAGGTGTAAACTTATTCAAATCAAGTTTATGATATAAAGAGAGAGGCATAACACTAACACCAGCTCCAAGATCACATAAAGTAGTTTTGACATAGTTTCTTTTAATGGAGCATGGTATAGTTGGTACTCCTGGATCTCCAAGTTTCATTGGTATTCCACCCTCAAAAGTACAATTAGCAAGCATGGTGGAAACTTCAGCTTCCGGTACCTTTCTTTTATTTGTAACAATATCTTTCATATACTTAGCATAAGGATTCATTTTGAGCATATCAGTTAATCACATACGCAAAAAGATAGGTCTAATCATTTCAGCAAAGCGCTCAAAATCCTCATCATCCTTTTTCTTGGATGGTTTGGGAGGAAAAGGCATGGGTTTCTGAACCCATGGTTCTCTTTCTTTACCGTGTTTCCTAGCAACAAAGTCTTTCTTATCATAACGTTGATTCTTTGATTGTGGGTTATCAAGATCAACAGCAGGTTCAATTTCTAGATCATTATCATTACTTGGTTGAGCATCATCATGAACATTATTATTAGCATTATCACTAGTTTCAGGTTCATTACCATATTGAGTTTCAGCATTAGAAATAGAAATATCATTTGGATTCTCAGGTGTTTCAATAGTAGGTTCACTAGAAGCATGCAAAGTCCTATCATTTTTCTTTTTCTTCTTTTTAGAAGGACTAGGTGCATCTATATTATTTCTCTGAGAATCTTACTCAATTCTCTTAGGGTGGCCTTCGGGATACAAAGGTTCCTGAGTCATTCTACCACCTCTAGTCATAACTCTAACAGGATTATCATTATTCTTACTATTCAATTCATTGAGCAAATCATTTTGAGCTTTAAGTACTTGTTCTACTTGAGTGGTAACCATAGAAGCATGGTTACTAATAAGTTTAAGTTCACCTTTGACATTAGCCATATAATCACCCAAGTGTTCAAGCATATTTGAATTGTATTTCAATTGTCTACCAAAATAAGCATTAAAATCTTCTTGCTTAGCCATAAATTCATCAAACTCATCTAAGCATGGGCTAGCAAACTTAGTAAATGGGATTTCAGCTTTATCATATCTATAGAGAGAATTTACCTTAACTACCTGTGTCGGGTCATCAAGACCATGAGTTTCTTTAATAGGTAAAGGATTAAGATCATATGTTTCTTCAACAGGCAGTAAATTAAGACCGTGTATTTCTTCAATAGGAGGTAAATTCTTAACATCTTCAGCTTTAATACCTTTTTCTTTCATAGATTTCTTTGCCTCTTGCATATCCTTAGGACTGAGAAATAGAATACCCCTCTTCTTCAGAGTTGGTTTAGGAATAGGATCAGGAATTGGCTCTGGAGGTGTCCAATTATTTTCATTCGTCAACATATTATTCAATAGAATTCCAGCTTCATCCGGTGTTCTTTCCCTGAAAATAGAACCAGCACAACTATCCAGGTAATCTCTGGAGGCATTGGCTAGTCCATTATAAAAGATATCAAGTATTACATTTTTCTTAAGAGGATGATCAGGCAAAGCATTAAGTAATTGGAGAAGCCTCCCCCAAGCTTGTGGGAGACTCTCTTCTTCAATTTGCACAAAATTATATATATATATCCCTTAAAGCAGCTTGTTTCTAATGAGCAGGGAAATATTTAGCAGAGAAGTAATAAATCATATCCTGGGGACTACGCACACAACCAGGATCAAGAGAATTAAACCATATCTTAGCATCACCCTTTAATGAGAACGGAAATATTTTAGGGATATAAAAGTAACGAGTTCTCTCATCAGTAGTGAACAGGGTGGCTATATAATTTAATTTAGTAATTTGTGCCACAACAGTTTCAGATTCATAGCCATGAAAAGGATCAGATTCAACCAAAGTAATTATATTAGGATCAACAGAGAATTCATAATCCTTATTGGTAACACAGATAGGTGAAGTAGCAAAAGCATGGTCAGGTTTCATCCTAGCATTTAGAGATTGCTTATTCCATTTAGCTAATAACCTCTTAAGTTCGTATCTATCTTTGCAAGCTAAAATAGCTGAAGAAGCTTCTTTGTCAAAAACATAACCCTCAGGAATAACAGGCAAGTCTTCATCATCAATTTCATCAGTATTATTAGATTCAATATTTTTAATCTCTCTAGCCCTAGCAAGCTGTTCATCAAGAAATTCACCAAGTGGCACAGTAGTATCAAGCATAGAAGTAGTTTCATCATAAGTATCATGTATAGCAGAAGTAGCATCATCAATAACATGCAACATATCAGAACGAATAGCATAAGCAGGTTTAGGTGTCGCAAGCTTACTCAAAACAGAAGGTGAATCAAGTGCAGAGCTAGATGGCAGTTCCTTACCTCCCCTCGTAGTTGAGGGATAAATCTTGGTTCTTGGATCTTTCAAGTTCTTCATAATGATAAGCAGATATAAAACCCAAGTGACTCAAAGAATAGAGCTATGCTCCCCGGCAACAGCGCCAGAGAATAGTCTTGATAACCCACAAGTATAGGGGATCGCAACAGTTTTCGAGGGTAGAATATTTGACCCAAATTTATTGATTCGACACAAGGGGAGCCAAAGAATATTCTCAAGTATTAGCAGCTGAGTTGTCAATTCAACCACACCTAGAAACTTAATATCTGCAGCAAAGTATTTAGTAGCAAAGTAATATGATAGTAGTGGTAACGGTAGCAAAAGGTAACAGTAGTAAAAGTAGTGTTTTTGGTATTTTCTAGTGATGATAGCAATAGCAACGGAAAATTAAATAAGCGAAGAATAATATATGGAAAGCTCGTAAGCTCCAGTTCATCAATGTAATGTAGGCATGTATTCCGAATATAGTCATACATGCTTATGGAAAAGAACTTGCATGGCATATTTTTTCCTACCCTCCCGTGGCAGCAGGGTCCTTACGGAAACTAAGGGATATTAAGGCCTCCTTTTAATAGAGTACCGGAACAAATCATTAACACATAGTGAATACATGAACTCCTCAAACTACGGTCATCACTGGTAAGTATCCCGATTATTGTCACTTTGGGGTTAACGGATCATAACACATAATAGGTGACTATAGAATTGCAAGATAGGATCAAGAACACTCATATATTGATGAAAACATAATAGGTTCAGATCTGAAATCATGGCACTCGGGCCCTAGTGACAAGCATTAAGCATAGCAAAGTCATAGCAACATCAATCTCAGAACATAGTGGATACTAGGGATCAAACCCTAACAAAACTAACTCGATTACATGATAGATCCCATCCAACCCATCACCGTCCAGCAAGCCTACGATGGAATTACTCACGCGCGGCGGTGAGCATCATGAAATTGGTGATGGAGGATGGTTGATGATGATGATGGCGACGGATTCCCCTCTCCGGAGCCCCGAACGGACTCCAGATCAGCTCTCCCGAGAGGTTTTAGGGCTTGGTGGCGGCTCTGGATCGTAAAACATGATGAATTCTTCTCTCTGATTTTTTCTCCCTGAAACACAATATATATAGTTGGAGTTGGAGATGGAGGAGCTCCAGGGGTCCCACAAGGTAGGGGCGCACCCCCACCCTCGTGGACAGGTGGTGGGCCCCCTGGCCTTCGTCTTTTGCAGGTATTTTTTTATTTAACAAAAAGTTGCTCCGTGAAGTTTCAGGTCATTCCGAGAACGTTTCTTTCTGCACATAAATAACACCATGGTAATTTTGCTGAAAACAACATCAGTCCGGGTTAGTTCCATTCAAATCATGCAAGTTAGAGTCCAAAACAAGGGCAAAAGTGTTTGGAAAAGTAGATACGACGGAGACGTATCACTCCCCCTTAGGGTTTCCCCTCCCCATGCACATGGCCATGTAGGGGATGGTGCCCCTGGCCCATTAAGGCCAGGGCGCCCCCTACAGCCCATGCTACTGTATGGGACATGGTGGAACCCGCCGAGGGCTTCTGGATCCCACCGGAACCCTCTGGAACTTCTAGTGGCTTCCTGGTACAATACCGAAAAAAGAACATTTTCTCGGAACCCCGACAACAACTTTCCATATATAAATCATTACCTCCGGACCATTCCGAAGCTCCTCGTGATGTCCCGGATCCCATCCAGGACCCAAAACAACCTTCGGATTTTCCACTATTAATATCTCAATACTACCCTAGCGCTACTGAACGTTAAGTGTGCGACCCTACGGGTCCGGGAACATGCAGACATGACCGATACTCATCTCTAGTCAATAACTAGAGAATCCCATATGCAATTCCCTTTGTCCATCGATATATTACTTGTCTGAGATTCGATCGTTGGTATCTCCATACCTAGTTCAATCTCGTTACTGACAAGTCTCTTTACTCGTTCCCTAATACAAGATCCCGTGACTAAACTCATTAGTCACATGAAGCTTCTAATGATGTTCTATTACCAATAGGGCCCAGAGATATCTCTCCGTCGCACGGAGAGAAAAATCCCAGTCTTGATCCATGCAACCCAACAAACACATTCGGAGATACCTGTAGAGCACCTTTATGATCACTGATACGTCTCCAATGTATCTATAATTTTTTATTGTTCCATGCTATTATATTATCTTTTTTGGATGTTTAATAGGCTTTAATATGCACTTTTATATTATTTTTGAGACTGACCTATTAACTGGAGGCCCAGTGCCAGTTTCTGTTTTTTTTGCCTATTTCAGTGTTTGCAGAAAAGGAATATCAAACAGAATCCAAACGGAACGAAACCTTCACGAGGATATTTCTTGGAACAAACACAATCCAGGAGACATGGAGTGGAAGTCAGAGATGCAACGAGGTGGCCACGAGGTAAGAGGGTGCGCCTAGGGGGGTAGGTGCGCTCCCACCCTCATGGGCCCCTTGTAGCTCCACCGGCGTACTTCTTTCGCCTATATATACTCTTATACCCTAAAAACATCTAGGGGGGCCACAAAACCACTTTTCCACCGCCGCAACCTTTTGTACCCGTGAGATACCATCTTGGGGCCTTTTTCGGCGATCTGCCGGAGGGGGAATCGATCACGGAGGGCATCTACATCAACACCATAGCCTCTCCGATGATGTGTGAGTAGTTTACCATAGACCTTAGGGTCCATAGTTATTAGCTAGATGGCTTATTCTCTCTCTTTGATCTTCTATACAAAGTTCTCCTCGATGTTCTTGGAGATCTATTCGATGTAATATTCTTTTGCGGTGTGTTTGCCGAGATCCGATGAATTGTGGATTTACGATCAAGTTTATCTATGAACAATATTTGGTTCTTCTCTGAATTCTTATATGCATGATTTGATATCTTTGTAAGTCCTTTCGAATTATCGGTTTAGTTTGGCCTACTAGATTGATCTTTCCTGCAATGGGAAAAGTGCTTAGCTTTGGGTCCAATCTTGCGGTGTCCTTTCCTAGTGACAGTAGGGGCAGCAAGGCACGTATTTTATTGTTGCCATCGACGAAAAAAGATGGGGTTTATATCATATTGCTTGAGTTTATCCCTCTAGCCACATCATGTCATCTTGCCTAAAGCATTACTCTGTTCTTATGAACTTAATACTCTAGATGCATGCTGGATAGCGGTCGATGTGTGGAGTAATAATAGTAGATGCAGAATCGTTTCGGTCTACTTAACATGGATGTGATGCCTATATTTCATAATCATGCCTAGATATTCTCATAACTATGTGCTTTTCAATCAATTGCTCGGCAGTAATTTGTTCACCTACCATAATACTGGCAATCATGAGAGAAGCCACTAGTGAAACCTATATATGGCCCCGGGGTCTATTTTATATCATATAAGTTTCCGATATACAATTCTAGTTTACTATTTATTTTATTTTGCAATCTTTACTTTTCAATCTATACAACAACAATACCAAGAATATTTATCTTATTATCTTTATTAGACCATGAAGGGATTGACAACCCTTTTATCATGTTGGTTGCGAGGTTCTTGATTGTTTTTGCAGGTACTAGGCGACTTCCGTGTAGTCTCCTACTGGATTGATACCTTGGTTCTCAAAAACTGAGGGGAAATACTTACTTTACTTTGCTGCATCACCCTTTCCTCTTCAAGGGAAAACCAAGACATGCTCAAGAGGTAGCAAGAAGGATTTCTGGCGCCGTTGCCGGGGAGATCTACACTCAAGTCAAGACATACCAAGTACCCATCACAAACTCTTCTCCCTCGCATTACATTATTTGCATTTGCCTCTCGTTTTCCTCTCCCCCACTTCACCTTTGCCATTTTATTCGCCCCTTCTCCGTTCGCCTCTTTCCGCTTGCTTCTTGTGTGTCCCTGTGTTAGATCGTTTGTTTTGTCTTCATGGCAAGCTCTTGATCTCTTCCTTTGTCTCCCGATTTTGAAGTTCTTCACTTCAAACAAAGACAAGGAGAAAACTTAAAAGTTGCTTGGTACAAGATGATAGAGTCCTATCGTAATTGCACCATAGAGGGAGATTTCAAGATTTTACTTCGCAACTTTTATGTTGGGCTAACCATGTCCCATAGACAACTCTTGGATTTTGCCTCTAAGGGGAGTTTTATTGAAATTGATCCCAGTATTGTGCATGAGATTATAGAGGGAATAGTAGGAGTACTACCCCCACAAAAGGGACTCCATCATACTCAAGAAGGAACCCAAGTTTTTGAGAAAATATGCGAAGTAACTAAAATTTTGCAAAAATATCTTGAACCTCTTAAAAATGTTAGTGGGAACCTTCACCGCATGAATATGTTGATCACTCTTTGCAATAAGCGGTTAGATGCTCTGATCTAAAGATCTCTGATTATGACGGGAAACGTAAGGAACCTCCCGGATCCGAGCATAACCCTATTAAAAAGATAAATACCAAAGATGACAATACCTAGATCTATTCTTGCTTTTATGCCTAGCTAGGGGCGTTAAACGATAGCGCTTGTTGGGAGGTGAAGGAAATATGCCCTAGAGGCAATAATAAAGTTATTATTTATTTCCTTATATCATGATAAATGTTTATTATTCATGCTAGAAATGTATTAACCAGAAACGTAATACTTGTGTGAATACATAGACAAACAAAGTGTCACTAGTATGCCTCTACTTGACTAGCTCGTTAATCGAAGATGGTTATGTTTCCTCACCATAGACATGAGCTGTCGTTTGATTAACGGGATCACATCATTAGGAGAATGATGTGATTGACATGACCCATTCCATTAGCTTAGCACCCGATCGTTTAGTATGTTACTATTGCTTTCTTCATGACTTATACATGTTCCTATGACTATGAGATTATGCAACTCCCGTTTACCGGAGGAACACTTTGTGTGCTACCAAACGTCACAACGTAACTGGGTGATTATAAAGGTCCTCTACAGGTGTCTCCAAAGGTACATGTTGGGTTGGCGTATTTCGAGATTAGGATTTGTCGCTCCGATTGTCGGAGAGGTATCTCTGGGCCCTCTCGGTAATACACATCACTTAAGCCTTGCAAGCAATGCAACTAATAGGTTAGTTGCAAGATGATGTATTACGGAACGAGTAAAGAGACTTGCCGGTAACGAGATTGAACTAGGTATTGAGATACCGACGATCGAATCTCGGGCAAGTAACATACCGATGACAAAGGGAACAACGTATGTTGTTATGCGGTCTGACCGATAAAGATCTTCGTAGAATATGTAGGAGCCAATATGAGCATCCAGGTTCCGCTATTGGTTATTGATCGGAGACGTGTCTCAGTCATGTCTACATTGTTCTTAACCCGTAGGGTCCGCACGCTTAACATTATGATGACAGTTTCATTATGAGTTTATATATTTTGATGTACCGAAGGTTGTTCGGAGTCCCGGATGTGATCACGGACTTGACGAGGAGTCTCGAAATGGTCGAGACATAAAGATTGATATATTGGACGACTATATTTGGACACCGGAAAGGTTCCGGGTAAGATTGGGACAATACCGGATCACCGGGAGGTTATCGGAACCACCCGGGAGGTATATGGGCCTTATTGGCCCTTAGTGGAAAGGAGGGGAAAGGAGCAAGGGAGGGGGCGCCCCCCCAAGCCCAATCCGAATTGGGAGGGGGGCCGGCCCCCCTTTCCTTCCTCCCTCCTTCCTCTTCCTTTCCTCTCCTACTCCTAATAGGAAAAGGGGGAGTCCTACTCTCGGTGGGAGTTGGACTCCCCCCTTGGGCGCGCCACCCTCCTTGGCCGGCCCCCTCCTCCACTCCTTTATATACGGGGGCAGGGGGCACCCCAGAGACACAACAATTGATCATTGATCTCTTAGCCGTGTGCGGTTCCCCCTCCACCATAATCCTCGATAATATTGTAGCGGTGCTTAGGCGAAGCCCTGCGACGGTAGAACATCAAGATCGTCACCACGCCGTCGTGCTGACGGAACTCATCCGCGACACTTTGCTGGATCGGAGTCTGGGGATCATCATCGAGCTGAACGTGTGCAAAAACTCGGAGGTGCCGTAGTTTCAGTGCTTGATCGGTCGGGCCGTGAAGACGTACGACTACATCAACCACGTTGTTATAACGCTTCCGCTTCCGGTCTATGAGGGTACGTAGACAACACTCTCCCCTCTCGTTGCTGTGCATCACCATGATCTTGCGTGTGCATAGGAAATTTTTTCAAATTACTACGTTCCCCAATAGTGGCATCCGAGCCTAGGTTTTATGTGTTGATGTTATATGCACGAGTAGAACACAAGTGAGTTGTGGGCGATATAAGTCATACTGCTTACCAGCATGTCATACTTTGGTTCGGCGGTATTGTTGGATGAAGCGGCCCGGACCGACATTACGCGTATGCTTACGTGAGACTGGTTCTACCGACGTGCTTTGCACACAGGTGGCTGGCGGGTGTCAGTTTCTCCAACTTTAGTTGAACCGAGTGTGGCTATGCCCGGTCCTTGCGAAGGTTAAAACAGCACCAACTTGACAAACTATCATTGTTGTTTTTGATCCGTAGGTAAGATTGGTTCTTGCTAAGCACGTAGCAGCCACATAAAACTTGCAACAAACAAAGTAGAGGACGTCTAACTTGTTTTTGCAGGGCATGTTGTGATGTGATATGGTCAAGGCATGATGCTAAATTTTATTGTATGAGATGATCATGTTTTGTAACCAAGTTATCAGCAACCGGTAGGAGCCATATGGTTGTCGCTTTATTGTATGCAATGCAACCGCCCTGTAATGCTTTACTTTATCACTAAGCGGTAGCGATAGTCGTAGAAGCATAAGATTGGCAAGACGACAACGATGCTACGATGGAGATCAAGGTGTCGCACCGGTGACGATGGTGATCATGACGGTGCTTCGAAGATGGAGATCACAAGCACAAGATGATGATGGCCATATCATATCACTTATATTGATTGCATGTGATGTTTATCTTTTATGCATCTTATCTTGCTTTGATTGACGGTAGCATTATAAGATGATCTCTCACTAAATTTCAAGATAAAAGTGTTCTCCCTGAGTATGCACCGTTGCCAAAGTTCGTCGTGCCCAGACACCACGTGATGATCGGGTGTGATAAGCTCTACGTCCATCTACAATGGGTGCAAGCTAGTTTTGCACACGCAGAATACTCAGGTTAAACTTGACGAGCCTAGCATATGCAGATATGGCCTCGGAACACTGAGACCGAAAGGTCGAGCGTGAATCATATAGCAGATATGATCAACATAGTGATGTTCACCATTGAAAACTACTCCATTTCACGTGATGATCGGTTATGGTTTAGTTGATTTGGATCACGTGATCACTTAGAAGATTAGAGGGATGTCTTTCTAAGTGGGAGTTCTTAAGTAATATGATTAATTGAACTTAAAATTATCATGAACTTAGTACCTGATAGTATCTTGCTTGTTTATGTTGGATTGTAGATAGATGGCCCTTGCTGTTGTTCCGTTGAATTTTAATGCGTTCCTTGAGAAAGCAAAGTTGAAAGATGATGGTAGCAATTATATGGACTAGGTCCGTAACTTGAGGATTATCCTCATTGCTGCACAGAAGAATTATGTCCTGGAAGCACCGCTGGGTGCCAGGCCTGCTGCTAATGCAACTGACGACGTTAAGAACGTTTGGCAGAGCAAAGCTGATGACTACTCGATAGTTCAATGTGCCATGCTTTACGGCTTAGAACCGGGTCTTCAACGATGTTTTGAACGTCATGGAGCATATGAGATGTTCCAGGAGTTGAAGCTAATATTTCAAGCAAATGCCCAGATTGAGAGATATGAAGTCTCCAATAAGTTCTATAGCTGCAAGATGGAGGAGAACAGTTCTGTCAGTGAGCATATACTCAAAATGTCTGGGTATAATAATCACTTGATTCAACTAGGAGTTAATGTTCCGGATGATTGCGTCATTGACAGAATTCTCCAATCACTTCCACCTAGCTACAAGAGCTTCGTGATGAACTATAATATGCAAGGGATGGATAAGACAATTCCCGAGCTCTTCGCAATGCTAAAAGCTGCGGAGGTAGAAATCAAGAAGGAGCATCAAGTGTTGATGGTCAACAAGACCACTAGTTTCAAGAAAAAGGGCAAGGGGAAGAAGAAGGGGAACTTCAAGAAGAACAGCAAGCAAGTTGCTGCTCAGGAGAAGAAACCCAAGTCTGGACCTAAGCCTGAAACTGAGTGCTTCTACTGCAAGCAGACTGGTCACTGGAAGCGGAACTGCCCCAAGTATTTGGCGGATAAGAAGGATGGCAAGGTGAACAAAGGTATATGTGATATACATGGTATTGATGTGTACCTTACAAGAGCTAACAGTAGCACCTGGGTATTTGATACTGGTTCTGCTGCTAATATTTGCAACTTGAAACAGGGACTACGGATTAAGCGAACACTGGCGAAGGATGAGGTGACGATGCATGTGGGAAATGGTTCCAAAGTCGATGTGATTGCGGTCGGCACGCTACCTCTACATCTACCATAGGGATTAGTATTAGACCTAAATAATAGCTATTTGGTGCCAGCGTTAAGCATGAACATTATATCTGGATCTTGTTTGATGCGAGACGGTTATTCATTTAAATCAGAGAATAATGGTTGTTCTATTTATATGAGTAATATCTTTTATGGTCATGCACCCTTGAAGAGTGGTCTATTTTTGATGAATCTCGATAGTAGTGATACACATATTCATAATATTGAAGCCAAAAGATGCAGAGTTGATAATGATAGTGCAACTTATTTGTGGCACTGTCGTTTAGGTCATATCGGTGTAAAGCGCATGAAGAAACTCCTTACTGATGGAATTTTGGAACCACTTGATTATGAATCACTTGGTACTTGCGAACCGTGCCTCATGGGCAAGATGACTAAAACGCCGTTCTCCGGTACTATGGAGAGAGCAACAGATTTGTTGGAAATCATACATACAGATGTATGTGGTCCAATGAATGTTGAAGCTCGTGGCGGATATCATTATTTTCTCACCTTCATAGATGATTTAACCAGATATGGGTATATCTACTTAATGAAACATAAGTCTGAAACATTTGAAAAGTTCAAAGAATTTCAGAGTGAAGTTGAAAATCATCGTAACAAGAAAATAAAGTTTCTACGATCTGATCGTGGAGGAGAATATTTGAGTTACGAGTTTGGTTTACATTTGAAACAATGCGGAATAGTTTCGCAACTCACGCCACCCAGAACACCACAGCGTAATGGTGTGTCCGAACGTCGTAATCGTACTTTACTTGATATGGTGCGAACTATGATGTCTCTTACAGATTTGCCGCTATCGTTTTGGGGTTATGCTTTAGAGACGGCCACATTCACGTTAAATAGGGCACCATCAAAATCCATTGAGACGACGCCTTATGAACTATGGTTTGGCAAGAAACCAAAGTTGTCGTTTCTGAAAGTTTGGGGCTGCGATGCTTATGTGAAAAAGCTTCAACCTGATAAGCTCGAACCCAAATCGGAGAAATGTGTCTTCATAGGATACCCGAAGGAGACTGTTGGGTACACCTTCTATCACAGATCCGAAGGCAAGACATTTTTTGCTAAGAATGGATCCTTTCTAGAGAAGGAGTTTCTCTCGAAAGAAGTGAGTGGGAGGAAAGTAGAACTTGATGAGGTAACTGTACCTGCTCCCTTATTGGAAAGTAGTACATCACAGAAACCGGTTTCTGTGACACCTACACCAATTAGTGAGGAAGCTAATGATGATGATCATGAAACTTCAGAACAAGTTACTACTGAACCTCATAGATCAACCAGAGTAAGATCCGCACCAGAGTGGTACGGTAATCCTGTTCTGGAAGTCATGCTACTAGATCATGATGAACCTACGAACTATGAAGAAGCAATGGTGAGCCCAGATTCCGCAAAATGGCTTGAAGCCATGAAATTTGAGATGGGATCCATGTATGAGAACAAAGTGTGGACTTTGGTTGACTTGCCCAATGATTGGCAAGCAATTGAAAATAAATGGATCTTCAAGAAGAAGACTGACGCTGACGGTAATGTTACTGTCTACAAAGCTCGACTTGTCGCAAAAGGTTTTCGACAAGTTCAAGGGATTTACTACGATGAGACCTTCTCACCCATAGCGATGCTTAAGTCTGTCCGAATCATGTTAGCAATTGCCGCATTTTATGATTATGAAATTTGGTAGATGGATGTCAAAACTGCATTCCTGAATGGATTTCTGGAAGAAGAGTTGTATATGATGCAGCCGGAAGGTTTTGTCGATCCAAAGGGAGCTAACAAAGTGTGCAAGCTCCAGCGATCCATTTATGGACTGGTGCAAGCATCTCGGAGTTGGAATAAACGCTTTGATAGTGTGATCAAAGCATTTGGTTTTGTACAGACTTTTGGAGAAGCCTGTATTTACAAGAAAGTGAGGAGCTGTGTAGCATTTCTGATATTATATGTGGATGACATATTGCTAATCGGAAATGATATAGAATTTCTGGATAGCATAAAGGGATACTTGAATAAGAGTTTTTCAATGAAAGACCTCGGTGAAGCTTCTTACATATTGGGCATTAAGATCTATAGAGATAGATCAAGACGCTTAATTGGACTTTCACAAAGCACATACCTTGACAAAGTTTTGAAGAAGTTCAAAATGGATCAAGCAAAGAAAGGATTATTGCCTGTGTTACAAGGTGTGAAGTTAAGTAAGACTCAATGCCCGACCATTACAGAAGATAGAGAGAAAATGAAAGATGTTCCCTATGCTTCAGCCATAGGCTCTATCATGTATGCAATGCTGTGTACCAAACCTGATGTGTGCCTTGCTATAAGTCCAGCAGGGAGGTACCAAAGTAATCCAGGAGTGGATCACTGGACAGCGGTCAAGAACATCCTTAAATACCTAAAAAGGACTAAGGATATGTTTCTCGTATATGGAGGTGACAAAGAGCTCATCATAAATGGTTACGTTGATGCAAGCTTTGACACTGATCCAGACGATTCTAAATCACAAACCGGATACATATTTACATTAAAAGGTGGAGCTGTCAGTTGGTGCAGTTCTAAACAAAGCGTTGTGGCGGGATCTACATGTGAAGCGGAGTACATAGCTGCTTCGGAAGCAGCAAACGAAGGAGTCTGGATGAAGGAGTTCATATCCGATCTAGGTGTCATACCTAGTGCATCGGGTCCAATGAAAATCTTTTGTGACAATACTGGTGCAATTGCCTTGGCAAAGGAATCTAGATTTCACAAGAGAACCAAGCACATCAAGAGACGCTTCAATTCCATCCGGGATCTAGTCCAGGTGGGAGACATAGAGATTTGCAAGATACATACGGATCTGAATGTAGCAGACCCATTGACCAAGCCTCTTCCACGAGCAAAACATGATCAACACCAAGGCTCCATGGGTGTTAGAATCATTACTATGTAATCTAGATTATTGACTCTAGTGCAAGTGGGAGACTGAAGGAAATATGCCCTAGAGGCAATAATAAAGTCATTATTTATTTCCTTATATCATGATAAATGTTTATTATTCATGCTAGAATTGTATTAACCGGAAACGTAATACTTGTGTGAATACATAGACAAACAAAGTGTCACTAGTATGCCTCTACTTGACTAGCTCGTTAATCGAAGATGGTTATGTTTCCTAACCATAGACATGAGTTGTCGTTTGATTAACGGGATCACATCATTAGGAGAAAGATGTGATTGACATGACCCATTCCATTAGCTTCGCACCCGATCGTTTAGTATGTTGATATTGCTTTCTTCATGACTTATACATGTTCCTATGACTATGCGATTATGCAACTCCCGTTTACCGGAGGAACACTTTGTGTGCTACCAAACGTCACAACGTAACTGGGTGATTATAAAGGTTCTCTACAGGTGTCTCCAAAGGTACATGTTGGGTTGGCGTATTTCAAGATTAG
Source organism: Triticum urartu (assembly GCF_003073215.2). NCBI lineage: Eukaryota > Viridiplantae > Streptophyta > Magnoliopsida > Poales > Poaceae > Triticum > Triticum urartu. The sequence goes on from NC_053028.1 coordinate 134,334,969, forward strand.
GATTTGTCGCTCCGATTGTCGGAGAGGTATCTCTGGGCCCTCTCGGTAATACACATCACTTAAGCCTTGCAAGAAATGCAACTAATAAGTTAGTTGCAAGATGATGTATTATGGTACGAGTAAAGAGACTTGCCGGTAACGAGATTGAAGTAGGTATTGAGATACCGACGATCGAATCTCGGGCAAGTAACATACTGATGACAAAGGGAACAACGTATGTTGTTATGCGGTCTGACCGATAAAGCTCTTCGTAGAATATGTAGGAGCCAATATGAGCATCTAGGTTCCGCTATTGGTTATTGACCGGAGACGTGTCTCGGTCATGTCTCTATTGTTCTCGAACCCGTAGGGTCCGCACGCTTAACGTTACGATGACAGTTTCATTACGAGTTTATATATTTTGATGTACCGAAGGTTGTTCAGAGTCCCAGATGTGATCACGGACTTGATGAGGAGTCTCGAAATGGTCGAGACATAAAGATCAATATATTGGACGACTATATTTGGACACCGGAAAGGTTCCGGGTAAGATTGGGACAATACCGGATCGCCGGGAGGTTATCGGAACCCCCCGGGAGGTATATGGGCCTTATTGGGCCTTAGTGGAAAGGAGGGGAAAGGAGCAAGGGAGGGGGCGCCCCCCCCAAGCCCAATCCAAATTGGGAGGGGGCCGGGCCCCCCTTTCCTTCCTCCCTCCTTCCTCTTCCTTCCCTCTCCTACTCCTAATAGGAAAAGGGGGAGTCCTACTCCCGGTGGGAGTTGGACTCCCCCCCTTGGGCGCGCCACCCTCCTTGGTCGGCCCCCTCTTCCACTCCTTTATATACAGGGGCAGAGGGGCACCCCAAAGACACAACAATTGATCATTGATCTCTTAGCCGTGTGCGGTGCCCCCCTCCACCATAATCCTCGATAATATTGTAGCGGTGCTTAGGCGAAGCCCTGCGACGGTAGAACATCAAGATCGTCACCACGCCGTCGTGCTGACGGAACTCATCCCCGACACTTTGCTGGATCGGAGTCCGGGGATCGTCATCAAGTTGAACGTGTGCAAAAACTCGGAGGTGCCGTAGTTTCGGTGCTTGATCGGTCGGTCCGTGAAGATGTACGACTACATCAACTGCGTTGTTATAACGCTTCCGCTTCCGGTCTACGAGGGTACGTAGACAACACTCTCCCCTCTTGTTGCTGTGCATCACCATGATCTTGCGTGTGCGTAGGAATTTTTTTGAAATTACTACATTCCCCAACAGGAGGCAACCCAATTTTATTTTTGTTCCCTGCTTTCTATTCCTGTTTAGTAATAAATAAATCATCTATCCTCTGTTATGATTGTGTTTTTTATGTTTTAATTAGTGTTTGTGCCAAGTAAAGCCTTTAGAATCTTCTTGGGTGATTGTTGTTTCATCTTGCTGAAAAAAACAGAAAGTATGCGCTCATGAGAATAATTTTCATTTTTTACCAGAGAGCAATGAAATACCAATTCCAAGGACGAGCAGGAATTAAGCTTGGGGATGCTGATACGTCTCCAACGTATCTATAATTTTTTATTGTTCCATGCTATTATATTATTTGTTTTGGATGTTCAATGGGCTTTAATATGCACTTTTATATTATTTTTGGAACTAACCTATTAACCGGAGGCCCAGTGCCAGTTTCTGTTTTTTGGCTATTTCAGTGTTTCGTAGAAAAGGAATATCAAACGGAACGAAACCTTCGCGAGGATCTTTCTTGGAACAAATGCAATCCAGGAAACTTGGAGTGGAAGTCAGAGATGCAACGAGGCAGCCATGAGGTAGGAGGGTGCTCCCGGGGGAGTAGGCGCACCCCCACCCTCGTGGGCCCCTCGTAGCTCCACCGACGTACTTTTTTCGGCTATATATATACTCTTATACCCTAAAAAATCCAAGGGAACCACAAAACCACTTTTCCACTGCCGCAACCTTTTGTACCCGTGAGATCCCATCTTGGGGCCTTTTCCGGCGGTCTGCCGGAGGGGGAATCGATCACGGAGGGCTTCTATATCAACACCATAGCCTCTCCGATGATGTGTGAGTAGTTTACCACAGACCTTCGGGTCCATAGTTATTAGCTAGATGGCTTATTCTCCCTCTTTGATCTTCAATACAAAGTTCTCCTCAATGTTCTTGGAGATCTATTCGATGTAATATTCTTTTGCGGTGTGTTTGCCAAGTGATGTCTACTACACAACCTTCTTCTTGTAGACGTTGTTGGGCCTCCAAGTGCGGAGGTTTGTAGGACCGTAGCAAATTTCCCTCAAGTGGATGACCTAAGGTTTATCAATCCGTGGGAGGCATAGGATGAAGATGGTCTCTCTCAAACAACCCTGCAACCAAATAACAAAGAGTCTCTTGTGTCCCCAACACACCCAATACAATGGTAAATTGTATAGGTGCACTAGTTCGGCGAAGAGATGGTGATACAAGTGCAATATGGATGGTACATATAGGTTTTTGTAATCTGAAAATATAAAAACAGCAAGGTAGCAAGTGCTAAAAGTGAGCGTAAACGGTATTGCAATGCTAAGAAACAAGGCCTAGGGTTCATACTTTCACTAGTGCAAGTTCTCTCAACAATAATAACATAACTGGATCATATAACTATCCCTCAACATGCTACAAAGAGTCACTCCAAAGTCACTAATAGCGGAGAACAAACGAAGAGATTATTGTAGGGTACGAAACCACCTCAAAGTTATCCTTTCTGATTGATCTTTTCAAGAGCCCGTAGTAAAATAACATGAAGCTATTCTTTCCGTTCGATCTATCCTAGAGTTCGTAATACAATAACACCTTAAGACACAAATCAACCAAAACCCTAATGTCACCTAGATACTCCAATGTCACCTCAAGTATCCGTGGGTATGATTATACGATATGCATCACACAATCTCAGATTCATCTATTCAACCAACACAAAGAACTTCAAAGAGTGCCCCAAAGTTTCTACATGAGAGTCAAGACGAAAACATGTGCCAACCCCTATGCATTAGTTCACGAGGTCATGGAAATCGCAAGTTGATCACCAAAACATACATCAACTGGATCACGTGCTTTCCCATTGTCACCACAGATAAGCACATGCAAGACATACATCAAGTGTTCTCAAATCCTTAAAGACTCAATCCGATAAGATAACTTCAAAGGGAAAACCCAATCCATCACAAGGGAGTAGAGGGGGAGAAACATCATAAGATCCAACTATAATAGCAAAGCTCGCGATACATCAAGATCGTGCCAAATCAAGAACACGAGAGAGAGAGAGAGAGAGAGAGAGAGAGAGAGACTACTAGGGAAAAGCTTATAGGCAGACGCTTACTAGTAGCGAGGGTTTATAACCCTCGCTACTGCTACTTACTAGTAGCGTGGGTTTTTAACCCTCGCTACTACTAAGTTGATACTAGTAGCGCGGGTTTTTAACCCTCGCTACTACTAAGCGGTCTCTACCGTGCCCTCCCGGGACATGCCATAGTAGTAGCGAGGGGTACAAACCCGCGCTACTACTAAGTTGATAGTAGTAGCACGGTTTTACACCCCTTCGCTACTACTAAGTACGAGGTAGGTGAAATCCTCGTATCCTCAGGCGAATCCCTCCTCTCTCCCTCACTTTCCCCCTCTCTCACTTTCCTCGTCTCTCCCTCATACTCCAGCGGTGGCCGCCGCTGGTACACTCTGCTTTCTTCGCCCCCTCCCTCTCCGAGATCCCTTCGGTGGGCGGTCGTCAGAGCTCCTCGCTGCCGCCAAGATGCGGAAGCGTGACCACGGCATCCTCCTCCTCGCCGCCTTCACCATCTTGTTCTTGCTCCAGGTCAACCCTCCTCCCCCTCTCCGATTCGATCCGGAACGCTAGCTAACCCATCCCCCTCCTCCTCTGTCAGCACGAGGGCGACTTCTCGTTCCGGAAGACGTGGACCGCCTCCTGCCGCCGCTCGTCGCCGACCTCATCGGTGATGGCCGCCATGAGGTGTTGCTCCCCACGCACGATGCCAAGATGCAAGTCCTCCAGCTCCTGGCCCACGCCGGGCTGGCCTCCGTGGCCGCCCTCGACGGCTTCCACGAGGCACGCGTCATGGACGAGATCTCCCTGCTCCCGGCCAACGTGCGCACGTCATGGGGTCGAGATTTTTTTTGGTTTTTCAAATTAATAGTAGTAGCACGGGTCACAGACATGCGCTACTACTAACACACGTACTAGTAGCGCGGGATGCACCGTGCTACTACTACTAGTTAGCTGTAGCGCCGTAGTAGTAGCGCAGGCACCCGCGCTACTACTAGCTTTTAACCCGCGCTACTACTAGGCTTTTTCCTAGTAGTGAGAGAGAGATTAAACACATAGCTACTAGTACATACCCTCAGCCCTGAGGGTAAACTACTCCCTCCTCGTCATGGAGAGCGCCGTGAAGATGAAGATGGCCACCGGTTGGATTCCCCCCCTCCGGCAGGGTGCCGGAACGGGTCTAGATTGGTTTTCGGTGGCTATAGAGGCTTGCGGTGGCGGAACTCCCAATCTAGGTTATTTTCTAGAGGTTATATAAGAGGTGTTGGAGTCGGGAACAAGTCAGGGGGTCCCCAAGGCAGCCACGAGGTAGGGGGCACGCCCAGGGGGTAGGGCGTGCCCCCCACCCTCGTGGTGGCCTCGGGACTCTTCTGGCCCATCTCCGATACTCCGTGGGCTTCTTCTGGTCCAAAAATGATCTCCGTGAAATTTCAGGTCAATTGGACTCCATTTGGTTTTTCTTTTCTGTAAAACTCAAAAACAAGGAAAAACAGAAACTGGCACTGGGCTCTAGGTTAATAGGTTAGTCCCAAAAATCATATAAAATAGCATATAAATGCATATAAAACATCCTATATGGATAATATAATAGCATGGAACAATAAAAAATTATAGATACGTTGGATCTGTATCAAGCATCCCCAAGCTTAATTCCTGCTCGTCCTCGAGTAGGTAAATGATAGAAACAGAATTTTTGATGTGGAATGCTACCTATAATATTTCTCAATGTAATTTTCTTTATTGTGGCATGAATGTTCAGATCTGAAAGATTCAAGACAAAAGTTTAATATTGACATAAAAATAATAATACTTCAAGCATACTAACAAAGCAATCATGTCTTCTCAAAATAACATGGCCAAATAAAGTTATCCCTACAAAATCATATAGTCTGGCTATGCTCTGTCTTCATCACACAAAATATTTAAATCATGCACAACCCCGATGACAAGCCAAGCAAGTGTTTCATACTTTTGATGTTCTCAAACTTTTTCAATGTTCATGCAATATATGAGCGTGAGCCATGGACATAACACTATAGGTGGAATAGACGGTGGTTGTGGAGAAGACAAAAATAAGGAGAAGACAGTATCACATCAACTAGGCCTATCAACGGGCTATGGAGATGCCCATCAATAGATATCAATGTGAGTGAGTAGGGATTGCCATGCAACAGATGCACTAGAGCTATAAGTGTATGAAAGCTCAAAAAGAAACTAAGTGGGCGTCCATCCAACTCGCTTGCTCATGAAGACCTAGGGCATTTTGAGGAAGCCCATCATTGGAATATACAAGCCAAGTTTTATAATGAAAGATTCCCACTATTATATGAAAGTGACAACACAGGAGAATCTCTATCATGAAGATCATGGTGGTACTTTGAAGCAAAAGTGTGGTAAAAGAATAGTAGCATTGCCCCTTCTCTCTTTTTCTCTCATTTTTTTGGGCCTTCTCTTTTTTATTTTTTATTTTTCGTCTGGAGTCTCATCCCGACTTGTGGGGGAATCATAGTCTCCATCATCCTTTCCTCACATGGGACAATGCTCTAATAATAAAGATCATCACACTTTTATTCACTTACAACTCAAGAATTACAACTCGATACTTAGAACAAAATATGACTCTATATGAATGACTCCGGAGGTGTACCGGGATGTGCAATGACTCATGAGTGACATGTATGAAAAATTATGAAGGTGGCTTTGCCACAAATACGATGTCAACTACATGATCATGCAAAGCAATATGACAATTATGAAGCGTGTCATAATAAACGGAATGGTGGAAAGTTGCATGGCAATATATCTCGGAATGGCTATGGAAATGCCATAATAGGTAGGCATGGTGGCTGTTTTGATGAAGGTAAATAGTGGGTTTATGGTACCGGCAAAAGTTGCGAGGTACTAGAGAGGCTAGCAATGGTGGAAGGTGAGAGTGTGTATAATCCATGGACTCGACATTAGTCATAAAGAACTCACATACTTATTGCAAAAATCTATTAGTTACCAAAACGAAGTACTATGCGCATGCTCCCAGGGGGATAGATTGGTAGGAAAATACCATCGCTCGTCCCCGACCGCCACTCATAAGGAACACAATCAATAAATAAATAAATCATGCTCCGACTTCATCACATAACGGTTCACCATACGTGCATGCTATGGGAATCACAAACTTTAACACAAGTATCTCTCAAATTCACAACTACTCAACTAGCATGACTCTAATATCACCATCTTCATATCTCAAAACAATCATCAAGTATCAAACTTCTCATAGTACTCAATGCACTTTATATGAAAGGTTTTATTATACCCATCTTGGATGCCTATCATATTCGGACTAATTTAATAACCAAAGGAAACTACCATGTTGTTCTAAAGACTCTCAAAATAATATAAGTGAAGCATGAGAGTTCATCTATTTCTTCAAAATAAACCACCGCTGTGCTCTAAAAAGATATAAGTGAAGTACTAGAGCAAACGACAAACTACTCCACAAAATATAAGTGAAGATCAATGAGTAGTCAAATAATTATGTAACTATATGAAGACTCTCTAAAATTTAAGAATTTCAGATCTTGGTAATTTATTCAAACAGCAAGCAAAACAAAATAAAATAAAATGACGCTCCAAGCAAAACACATATCATGTGGTGAATAAAAATATAGCTCTAAGTAAAGTTACCAATGAACGAAGACGAAAGAGGGGATGCCATCCGGGGCATCCCCAAGCTTAGGCTCTTGGTTGTCCTTGAATATTACCTTGGGGTGCCTTGGGCATCCCCAAGCTTAGGCTCTTGCCACTCCTTATTCCATAGTCAATCGAATCTTTACCCAAAACTTGAAAACTTCACAAGACAAAACTTAACAGAAAACTCGTAAGCTCCGTTAGTATAAGAAAATAAATCACCACTTAGGTACTGTTGTGAACTCATTCTAAATTCATATTGGTGTAATATCTACTGTATTCCAGATTCTCTATGGTTCATACCCTCCGATACTACTCATAGATTCATCAAAATAAGCAAACAACACATGGAAAACAGAATCTGTCAAAAACAGAACAGTCTGTAGCAATCTGTAGGTTTCGAATACTTCTGTCACTCCAAAAATTCTGAAATAAATGGGTGGACATGAGGAATTTGTCTATTAATTATCTTCAAAAAGAATCAACCTAACCGCACTTTCCAGTAAAAAAGGCAGCTAATATCGTGAGCGCAAAAGTTTCTGTTTTCTACTGCAAGATCGCAAAGACTTCACCCAAGTCTTCCCAAAGGTTGTACTTGGCACAAACACTAATTAAAACATAAAACCACATCTAACCAGAGTCTAGATGAATTATTTATTACTAAACAGTAACAAAAAGCAAGGAACAAAAATAAAATTGGGTTGCCTCCCAACAAGCGCTATCGTTTAACGCCCCTAGCTAGGCATGATGATTTCAATGATGGTCACATAAAAGATAAGAATTGAAACATAAAGAGAGCATCATGAATAATATGACTAGCACATTTAAGTCTAACCCACTTCCTATGCATAGGGATTTTGTGAGAAAACAATTTATGGGAACAATAATCAACTAGCATAGGAGGGCAAAACAAGCATAACTTCAAAACTTCAAGCACATAGAGAGGAAACTTGATATTATTGCAATTCCTACAAGCATATGTTCCTCCCTGATAATAATTTTCAGTAGCATCATGAATGAATTCAACAATATAACCATCACATAAAGCTTACTTTTCATTATCTACAATCACAAAAAATTTACTACTCTCCACATAAGCAAGATTCTTCTCAATCCGAATAGTGGGAGTATCATAAGAAACTCGAATACTATAAATTGTTTCCACATTAAAAGTTTAATGTTCAGAAAAAAGGGTAATCATAATCATGACAAGTTTTATAAATATAATCATTGATATGTCTTCGTCGTATCATCTTTTCCAAACACTTTTGCCCTTGTTTTGGACTCTAACTTGCATGATTTGAATGGAACTAACCATCATTGACGCTGTTTTTAGCAGAATTGCCATGGTGTTATTTTTGTGCTGAAATAAAAGTTCTTGGAATGAACTAAAAATCAACAGAGATTATTTTTGGAATATATAAAAAATACTGGCGAAAGAATCAAGGCCGGGGGGCCCACACCCTGTCCACAAGGGTGGGGGCGCGCCTACCCCCCTGGGCGTGCCCCTGCCTCGTGGGCCCCCTGATGCTCCACCGACGTCCATCCTGACTCCATATATTCACGTTTGGGTAGAAGAAAATAAGAGAGAAGGATTCATCGCATTTTACGATACGGAGCCACCGCCAAGCCCTAATCTCTCTCGGGAGGGTTAATCTGGAGTCCGTTCAGGGCTCCAGAGAGGGGAATCCGTCGCCATCGTCATCATCAACCTTCCTCCATCACCAATTTCATGATGCTCACCGCCATGCGTGAGTAATTCCATCGTGGGCATGCTGGACGGTGATGGGTTGGATGGTATTTATCATGTAATTGAGTTAGTTTTGTTAGGGTTTGATCCCTAGTATCCATTATGTTCTGAGATTGATGTTGCTATAACTTTGCTATGCTTAATGCTTGTCACTAGGGCCTGAATGCCATGATTTCAGATATGAACCTATTATGTTTTCATGAATATATGTGAGTTCTTGATCCTATCTTGCAAGTCTATAGTCACCTATTATGTGTTATGATCCGTTAACCCCAAAGTGACAATAATCGGGATACTTACCAGTGATGACCATAGTTTGAGGAGTTCATGTATTCACTAAGTGTTAATGCTTTGGTCTGGTACTCTATTAAAAGGAGGCCTTAATATCTCTTAGTTTCCAATAGGACCCCGTTGCCACGGGAGGGTAGAACAAAAGATGTCATGCAAGTTCTTTTCCATAAGCATGTATGACTATATTCGGAATACATGTCTATATTACATCGATGAACTAGAGCTAGTTTTGTGTCACCCTATGTTATGACTGTTGCATGATTGATCGCATCCGACATAGTTATCCATCACTGATCTGTTGCCTACGAGCTTTTCATATATTGTTCTTTGCTTATTTACTTTTCCGTTGCTACTGTTACAATCACTATAAAACCAAAAATATTACTTTTGCTACCGTTACCACTACTATCATATTACTTTGCTACTAAACACTTTGCTGCAGATACTAAGTTTCCAGGTGTGGTTGAATTGACAACTCAGCTGCTAATACTTGAGAATATTCTTTGGCTCCCCTTGTGTCGAATCAATAAATTTGTGTTGAATACTCTACCATTGTAAACTGTTGCGATCCCCTATACTTGTGGGTTATCAAGACTATTTTGTGGCGCCGTTGCCGGGGAGCATAGCTCTATTCTTTGAGTCACTTGGGATTTATATCTGCTGATCAGTATGAAGAACTTGAAAGATCAAAGAACCAAGATTTTTCCCTCAACTACGAGGGGAGGTAAGGAACTGCCATCTAGCTCTGCACTTGATTCACCTTATGTTTTGAGAAAACTTGCGACACCTACACCTCCTATTCATTCTGATATGTCACATGTTATTGATGATGCCACTTCTGCTTTGCGTGATACTTATGATGAAACTACTTCTATGCTTGATACTATTGTGCCACTAGGTGAATTTCTTGATGAACAACTTGCTATGGTTAGAGAGAAAGAAATTATTGAAACTGATAATATTGATGAAAGTGATGATGAAGATTCTCCCCCCTAGATATGAATTGCCTGTTGTGCCTGAGGGTTATGTTATGGATGAAGAAACTGCTAGAGACTTCTTAGCTTGCAATGATAGATCTGATCTTAAGAAATTATTAGCTAAGCTTAAAGAAAAGTCTTTGAATGCTAGAATGAAATATGACCCTGCTTTTGCTACTTCACCTATCTTTATTTCCGATAAGGATTATGATTTCTTTGTCGATCCTGAGATAATTACTTTGGTTGAATCTGATCCTTTTTATGGCTATGAATCTGAAATTGTTGTGGCACATCTTACTAAATTAAATGATATAGCCACCTTGTTTACTAATGATGAGAAAACTCGCTATTACTTTATCCTTAAGTTGTTTCTGTTCTCATTAAAGGGTGATGCTAAAACATGGTTTAATTCTCTTGATCCTGGTTGTGTGCATAGCCCCCAGGATATGATTTATTACTTCTCTGCTAAATATTTCCCCGCTCATAAGAAACAAGCTGCCTTAAGGGAAATATATAATTTTGTGCAAATTGAAGAAGAGAGTCTCCCACAAGCTTGGGGGAGGCTTCTCCAATTACTTAATGCTTTGCCTGATCATCCTCTCAAGAAAAATGAAATACTTGATATCTTTTATAATGGACTAACTGATGCTTCCAGAGACTACCTGGATAGTTATGTTGGTTGTGTTTTCAGGGAAAGAACTGTTGATCATGCTGAATTGCTATTGAATAATACGTTGACTAATGAAAATAATTGGACACTTCCTGAACCAACTCCGAAGAAAAGTGGTATTCTATTTCTCAGTCCTGAAGATATGCAAGAGGCAAAGAAATCTATGAAAGAAAAAGGTATTAAAGCTGAAGATGTTGAGAATTTACCACCCGTTGAAGAAATACATGGTCTTGATAACCCGACACAGGTAGTAAAGGTGAATTCTCTCTATAGCCAATGCTTGGATGAGTTTGATGACTTTATGGTTAAACAAGAAAACTTCAATGCTTATGTTGGTATACAATTGAAACACAATGCTGATATGCTTGAACACTTGAGTGATTATATGTCTAGAGTTAAAGGTGAACTTAAGCTTATTAGTAAACATGCTTCTATGGTTACCACTCAAGTAGAACAAGTGCTTAAAGCTCATAATGATTTGCTCAATGAATTAAATAATAAGAAGAATGATAATGTTGTTAGAGTTATGACTAGAGGAGGTAAAATGACTCAGGAACCTTTGTATCCTGAGGGCCACCCTGTCGTGGTATTTCTCACGGGGGGCTTGCGAGTCGACAGATGCCACAAGGGCTTAGTGTGTGGGTAAGGCTGCTGCTGATAGGCCCAGGAGCGGGTATGCGAGTAGCACGCGGTGATTTACCCAGCTTCGGAGCTCTCCGAAGAGATAATACTCCTACTGCTGCATGTATAAGTTTATCTATCTGGGGTGTACATCGGGCAGTACAAAGTGCTCCTGGAGCTGTATCTCGGATCAGTGCCAAATGCATCTGATCTGGTATATGCCTATACAAGGCATGCTAGTGGCCGGCCATGCTCATGGCCGTGAGCATGTGTGCTCATGTGGATGGATGGATGGATAGATGGATGGATAGCTAGCTTGCTTGCTGGCTTGTGTGTGTGCTAGGCCTTGTGCCCGTGAGTGTCCATCCCCTGGCTTGTGTGTGTGCTAGGCCTTGTGCCCGTGAGTGTCCATCCCCTGGATGGATGGATGTGTGCCTCTTTTTATAGTGTGAGGTAGCTTAGGATGTAAGCTTGGTAGTGGCATGGGTAGGCATGGTGGATGTCATCCTTGTCCCCTGGGTTCACTTCATAAATAGTGCAGGGGACAAGTGACACTATACAAGATGGCTGAGATGACACGTGAATAGTGCTCCGGTACGATCGTCTCGTCGGCGTCTTGCGATGTCACTTCGGGCTGCAGTCGGCAGCCGGCTGGTTGGTGCAGTCGGCAGCCGGCTGGCTGGTGCAGTCAGCCGGCTGGCTGGCGGAGTCGGCAGCCGGCTGGCTGGTGCAGTCGGACTGAGGGGCTTTGCTAGCCCCGATGTCTTGAAATATTGTCTTGCCGTCCTCGGGGTACCCGTGGTCGATTACTCCGACAGTAGCCCCCAAGCCTCCGGGCAACTTGGCAAAGTTGGGCGGAGGTTTTTTTGGCGAGTGTTCATGGAAATTGTCAAGAAAAAAAAGACAAAGTTAGTCCATGCAGATATATCAAATGTTTGCTTTTAGCATTGCAAGTTTTATGCGGAGGGTGCCGACTCGGTTTCGTCCGAGCCCCCTTAATCTTTTTTCGTGTTCCCTCCGCTTTTTGGCTTGTGCTCTTGCTTGCCGAACAGCCGCTCTGCAGTCTGTGGCTGAGAGTGAGCCGCGTAGTGGAGTGTACAGTACTCAGAGTCTGGGAGCAGATTCAACCGAGTAGATACTTGTAAAGGAAAACGGTCGGGTCGCCCGAACGTTTTTCTTCCCAGGCGTTTTTCGCGTGGGTGGCCTCCAGCGTTCACTCTTGCTAGTCGGCAGCCGCTCTGCGGTCTGTGACTAAGAGTGGGCCTTCGGTACCGCGCACAGTACTAAGCCGTCTGCGGGAACTAACGTCTCAGGCCAAACGGCCAGCCCCCGGGCCAACTCTGGCTGGCGTCGGGGCAAACAGTGATGCTATTGTAATAAAACGCGGAGACAGCCCCGGAGCATCGCTCGTGGTTATCCATGCTTGCGTGGTGCAAAAAATATGCGGGTGAGGAGCTCACATTGATTTTCGTGTAGTCGCGGTCGTTGAAGACAGCCGACGCGACTCAGCGCTCGGGGAGCGCGTCGACGCACCCGCTGGGTGCAGCCCCCGGGTGCTTGAAGGGGGGTTCCGGCCGGTCAGGCTCGACCGGCCAGGCGGCGAGGCGTCTTGCAACGCCCCTTTTTTTTCTGCCGGCTGCTGACAGCCGGACAAAACTCTTCTCTTGTCTGCAATCTTCGCGGGGGCGCGTCAGCGCACCCGCTGCGTGTAGCCCCCGAGATTCGGGCCGACTGCTGAGCAGTCGGGCCGGATCTCCCGGCAACTACTTTGTCTTCTCTCTCACGGGGGCGCGTCAGCGCACCCGCTGGGTGTAGCCCCCGAGATTCGGGCTGACTGCTGAGCAGTCGGGTCGGATCTTCCGGCAACTACCTTGTCTTCTTTCTCGCGGGGGCGCGTCAGCGCACCCGTTGGGTGTAGCCCCCGAGATTCGGGCCGACTGCTGAGCAGTCGGGCCGGATCTTCCGGCAACTACCTTTTCTTCTTCTCTCGCGGGGGCGCGTCAGCGCACCCGCTGGGTGTATCGCCCGAGATTCGGGCGCTCGAGGAGGCCCGGCCGGTCGGGCTTGACCGGCAGGGGGCGAGCGGAATGCGACCGAGCCGGCGCTCTTGCCGGCCAGACGTTGAAGCTGGAAGGCAGGCCGGGTCGCGTCTAGCCGTCCGAGTGGCGAAGCAGGCGGACGGATAGACGAAAGTTTTTTTTTGGATACATTTTTTCTAAGTCGACTTGAGCAGTCGGCCACATTTCTTTTTCTCTCAATGGGTTGGCCAGTCGGCCCTTCTTCTGCACGAGCAGCCAGCTGGATGCCTCTCTATCTTCTTTTCTTTTTGCTTTTTTGGCAGTCGGTCACTCCTTTTTTGGCTATGGGCAATCGGCCCTTTCTTTCTTTTCAAGAGCCGGCAGCACAAGCAACAGGGCAGCCGGCCCACTTCTCTCTCTTTTTTTTTCAGCCGGCTTGACTTTTCTTTCTCCCTCGGCCGACCTCTTTTTTCTTTCAGCCGGCCACTTTCCTTCTCTGTTTCCCTAGCCAGGCCGCTTCGTTCTTCAGTCTGCAGCCGGCAGGGTGGGGTGTAAGCGGGCAGGCGGAGCAGCCGGCGCGGCTAAGCCGGCAGGCCAGGAAGCGGGCGGAAGCCGGCCGCCGGCTGGAGCGGCGACCCGGCCAACGGGCGTGCGGGAGCCGGCCGGCCGAGCGAGGAGGCGGCCAGACGCGGGCGACGGAGCCGGCAAGCAGCGGAGCCAGCCGTCTGGCTCGGGGCGGAGACGGCAAGCGGCGGAGCCAGCCGTCCGGCTCGGGGCGGAGACGGCAAGCGGCGGAGCCAGCCGTCCGGCTCGGGGCGGAGACGGCAAGCGGCCGAGGCCGGGAGTGGAGGCCGGCACCAGAGGCGGCCGGGTTGGGGGGCCGGCCAGGGCGGAGCAGGCGAGCCGGCGCGGAAGACCCGGAGGGAAGGAGCCGGACGCTCAGGGCCGGGCGTAGAGGCCGGCAGCAGAGGCGGCCGGGTTGGGGGGCCGGCCAGGGCGGAGCAGGCGAGCCGGTGCGGAAGACCCGGAGGGAAGGAGCCGGACGCTCGGGGCCGGCTAGGCGAGAAGGCGGAGCCGGCGCGGGAAGGCCGGGCGCGGGAGTCGGCTGGCGGACGCGGCGACCCGGCAGGCGTGGAGGAGCAGAGCAGGGCCGGGCGCGGAGCCAGCGGGCGGGGCGGACCCGACGAGACGACCGAGTGGGCGAGGCGGCGCGAGGGCGGCAAGCTGGCCAGCCAGGTTGCGGGCGGACCTGGCAAGGACGAAGCCGGGAGGCCGGGTCGCGGGGGAGCCGGCAGGCGCGCGGTTGGCGGTGGCGATGCGGACAGGAGACATCGGGCGCGGTCCGATGGGCACGACCCGGCGGGCGCGAGGACGCGGGGCCGTGGTCGGGTCGCTTGGACGGCGGAGGGAGGAGCCGGCGCGGAAGCCAGCGGGAGGAGGCCGGTCGCGGGGCGGAGCCGGCGGTGCGAGGCGGAGCTGGTCGTGGGAGGCGCTCAGGGGAGGCCGGAACCACGGGCGGCGCGGGAGGAGGCCGGACCCGGCGAGCGAGCCAGCCAGCCGTCTCGCGGGAGGCCGGGTGGGCGAGGTGGGGGCCCGGCGGCGCCGAGTTGGTGAGTGGGCGGAGCCGGAGCCGGCCTAGGCAAAGCCGGCGGGCACGGCGGGAGGTGGCGCAGAAGCCTGGGCCGGCACCGCAGGCGGGAACGGCGAAGAGGAACCGGCGCGGAGCCGGACGCAGCCGGGCCCGGGGAGGCGGAGCCGAGGCCGGGCGCCAGCGTGCTGGTGGAGCTGGCCAGGGCAGCGGGTGGAGCAGGCGGGCCGCGCTGATCCGGCGCGCGCGGAGGAGCCGGCCGTGGAGGCGCGAAGGCCGGCCGGAGCGGCCAGCCGGCACAGTCGCGTGGCGGACGCGAGGCACTCAGTCTCAGACCGCTGGTCCAGCAGGTCAATGACGACGGCCAGAGGCCGGATGCGTAGGTAGCTGGAGAGCGGCTAGGAGGAGTAGCGCAGCGTGGGTGCTAGAGATAAACCACGTCATTGCCTGGGAAGTATCCTGGTAGTATCTGGCTTGCATCCGGCCAACGAATGGGTAGTGTATGGATGGTTTGACCATTGACTGACTTGCATCTAGCTAGCTTGTCTAGGTAGCATATGGAGGGGCGAGCGCTTGTTTTGGCAGGAGCAAGGCGCAACGCGGAGGGAAGCAGACGTGAGCGGCGCGTGGGTGGCCACGGCCGACCGAAAAGAGGCCCCGCGAGCAGCACGCGCGCGGACGGACAGTCGGCGTTGCGGTGGTGGTGAAGAAGGCAAGGCTGATGGCGAGGTCACGCCGCCCCTCACGGCCGTTCCGGGGGCATGTCGATGTCGAGCCCCCGACCGCTATCGGAGAGGCGGCGCGACGCCGCGATGATGAAGACGAAGAGGCCGACGGCGAGGACGCGCCACCCCTCGCGGCCGCTCCGGGGGCGGGTCGATGTCGAGCCCCCGAGCGCTACCGGAGAGACGGCGCGACGCCGCGGCGGAGGCGATGAAGAAAACGGGGTCCCGCCCGGACAGCGAAACCAGCAGCAGCGTGGTAGCAAAGTACCGCCCCACGGTGGGCGCCAACTGTCGTGGTATTTCTCACGGGGGGCTTGCGAGTCGACAGATGCCACAAGGGCTTAGTGTGTGGGTAAGGCTGCTGCTGATAGGCCCGGGAGCGGGTATGCGAGTAGCACGCGGTGATTTACCTAGCTTCGGAGCTCTCCGGAGAGATAATACTCCTACTGCTGCATGTCTGAGTTTATCTATCTGGGGTGTACATCGGGCAGTACAAAGTGCTCCTGGAGCTGTATCTCGGATCAGTGCCAAATGCATCTGATCTGGTATATGCCTATACGAGGCATGCTAGTGGCCGGCCATGCTCATGGCCGTGAGCATGTGTGCTCATGTGGATGGATGGATGGATAGATGGATGGATAGCTAGCTTGCTTGCTGGCTTGTGTGTGTGCTAGGCCTTGTGCCCGTGAGTGTCCATCCCCTGGATGGATGGATGTGTGCCTCTTTTTATAGTGTGAGGTACCTTAGGATGTAAGCTAGGTAGTGGCATGGGCTAGGCATGGTGGGTGTCATCCTTGTCCCCTGGGTCACTTCATAAATAGTGCTAGGGGACAAGTGACACTATACATGATGGCTGAGATGACACGTGAATAGTGCTCGGGTACAATTGTCTCGTCCACGGTATGGCCGCCACGTCGGGGTCTTGCCGATGTCGCTTCGGGCTGCAGTCGGCAGCCGGCTGGTTGGCGTAGTCGGCAGCCGGCTGGCTGGCGGAGTCGGCAGCCGGCTGGCTGGTGCAGTCGGACTGAGGGGCTTTGCTAGCCCCGATGTCTTGAAATATTGTCTTGCCGTCCTCGGGGTACCCGTGGTCGATTACTCCGACACACCCCAAGAGAATTGAGCAAGATTCTGAGAGAACTAATGTAGATGCACCTAGAACTTCTAAGAGGAAGAAAAGGAAAAATGATAGGACTTTGCATGCTTCTAGTGAACCTGTTGTTGTCACACCTGAGAATCCCAATGATATTTCTATTTCTAATGTTGAAACACAATATGGTAATGAACATGAACTTAGTGATAATGTTAATGATGATGTTCATGTTGATGCTCAACCTAGCAATAATAATGATGTAGAAATTGAACCTGCTGTTGATCTTGATAACCCACAATCAAAGAATCAACGTTATGATAAGAGAGACTTTGTTGCTAGGAAGCACGGTAAAGAAAGAGAATCATGGGTTCATAAACCCATGCCTTTTCCTCCTAAACCATCCAAGAAAAGGATGATGAGGATTTTGAGCTATTTGCTAAAATGATTAGATCTATCTTTTTGCGTATGCGTTTGACTGATATGCTTAAAATGAATCCTTATGCTAAGTATATGAAGGATATTGTTACTAATAAAAGAAAGATACCGGAAGCTGAAATTTCCACCATGCTTGCCAATTACACCTTTATGGGTGGAATACCAAAGAAACTTGGAGATCCAGGAGTACCAACTATACCATGCTCCATCAAAAGAAACTATGTTAAAACTGCTTTATGTGATCTTGGAGCTGGTGTTATTGTTATGCCTCTCTCTTTATATCGTAGACTTGATTTGAATAACTTGACACCTACTGAAATATCTTTGCAAATGGCTGATAAATCAATTGCCATACCTGTCGGTATTTGTGAGGATGTGCATGTTGTGGTTGCAAACGTTACTATTTTAACGGACTTTGTTATTCTTGATATTCCCGAGGACGATAGTAAGTCGATTATCCTTGGTAGACCCTTTTTGAATACTGCAGGGGCTGTTATTGATTGCAACAAAGGCAATGTCACTTTTCATGTTAATGGTAATGAGCATACGATACACTTTCTGAGGAAACAACCTCAAGTCCACAGTATCAATTCTATTGGAAAATTTTCAACAATTACTATTGGAGGTTTTGAATTTCCTCTTCCTACTGTCAAGGAGAAATATATATTCTTATTGTTGGGGACATGCATATCCCCGTTGAGGTAACCTAGTGTTATTCGAAATTTCTCCGGTTTCATGCGATTCGGAATGAGTTTGTTAACAAGGCTTGATCAACCTTGTTAGTAGATTCCTTTTGATGAGCATGAGATGGATGGATTTAGAAAACACAACTCTCTGTACCGTCTTTTTACTTTCTGTTATTTATATTAAATAAAGCAAAAATAGTATTTTTTTTGTCTGCTTTTTGAATTATCCATGCAATAAAAAAATACCCCGAAAACAAAAGTTCTCCAAATGCCCTGAAAATTTAATATGATTTTTTCTATAATATTTGAGAATATCTGGCACTGAGAACACACCAGGGGGGCTCACCATGTGCCCAAGAGGGTGGAGGGCGCGCCTACCCCCCTAGGCACGCCCCCTGCCTCGTGGACCCCACGTGGGTCCCCTCCACTTATTATTGCACCCACACACTTCGTCTTCCTCCAGAAAAAATCATCCACCAGCTCAAACCCGAGTTCTAGCTCATCTTGCTACCATTTTCGATCTCCTTGCTCAAAGCTCCATTCACAAAACCACTTTGGGGGATTGTTCTTTGGTATGTGACTCCTCCAATGGTCCAATTAGTTTTTGTTCCAGTGCTTTATTTATTTCAAATTTTTGTTGCTTAGGTGACACTGTTCTTGAGCTTGCATGTCAAATTTATATGGTCCCAAGTAGTTTTAATGCATGATATAGCCTCTAGGCACTTGTAGGAGTAGTTTCTATCATTTTTTTGAGTTTGGTTCACTTTTATTTTGAGTTACTAAAAATTTCAGAAATTTTTAGAATAAGATGAAGAGATTTTTGAGGGGCTCTTCGAGCCGAAGCTCGAATGATAAGCAAAGTGAAGAAAACCAGAAGCCCAAATATAATCTCCCTCGCACTGCGGAGGTTCGGCCGTGTGAATGGCCTTGTGATGAGTTCTTGAGAGAAGCCGGGATTTATGAAGATTTTTATTATTTGGCCTAGAATGCAGGCCTCACCGACTTCCTCCACGACCAGTGTGAACAGTACCTCTTACTCACCAATAGTTTTGTGCAAAATTTTCATTTCCATGCTAGGAGATCACCACCTTCGGTGGAATTTTATTTATATGATGAGCATAAGGAGATGTCACTTTTATGACTTTTGCCGTGTTTGTAGGATACCCTTTGAGGGCAGCATATAGGAACCACGTCATAATGATGTGGAGGGATTTATTGATATGATTGCTGTAGGGGAAATGAGGAAAGTTTCCGATGCAAGAATCACTAGCATACATTTTCCTGTTCTACGTTACTTTGCAATATTTGCTAGTAGATGCTTAATTGGTCACGGGAACTGTGGAAATCTTAGTGCCCCTGATATTGTTATTTTGCGCCATGCTTTATTTCATGATACCACTTCTAGTTTAGGCGCTATTGTTGCTAAACGGTTAAATATGAACCATACAAAGGGTCCTGTCTTGGGAGGCATATTTGCCTCGCGCCTTGTTGCACACTTTAACATACCTATCAGTCATTTTGAGAAAGAGGAAAAGTTGCTGCCTCCTATTGTTCTAGGTTATAAGAGTATGGTAGCACATGAATTTATTGTTAAGGATAATAATAAGATACTTAAGTACAAATTAATATTTGGTAAAATTATTGTGAGATTATTACCTTGCCTGCGCCCTTTTTGTTTAACATATTTTCAGGCACGCACCTCATTTTGCCCAGGGCCAGATGTCAACTGCAGAGCCAGAGCCACCATCTGATCCTCACCGTCAGTCTATTTATCAGTGGAATCCGGAGGAGATCGCCAACCAGTGGCAACCTGAGGACCCTTCTCAGTACGACCCCTACTACAATTTTGATCCATGGTCATAGACCAACTTAGGCCAAAAGCCTAAGCTTGGGGGAGTACGTATTTCTCACCGACATTACATTTATGTTCACACACTCATTCTAGTTGTCGGTTCTCATACTTTTTTAGTGTATCATCCATGCTAGTTTATTTTCTTTTTAAGCTTTCTTCTTGTGTGTTTGAAAAACCTTAAGAAAAACCCAAAAAATAGTTGTAGCTTTTAGCTAGTTTACTTTCCATGCCTGTAGTGGTAGTAATTAAAAGAAAACCCAAAAAGATTTCTCATTCTTCTTCTGCTTGTTGGGAGCTTTCCCGTGTAAATAGTTTTGTTCCTTTCCTTTTCTTTGGGGGTCGAGAGGAGAAGACCACGATGAAAATGTTGAGTGGCTCTCATATGCATTATTGTTGATCTAACAAAGAGCCCATATTACCTTGTCTTCTCCAATGTATTGAATGCTTGCAGATTCCAGCTCAGTCCAATGCGCATGCACTATTATTATTATCCACACTATTCGGTTGTGCAAGTGAAAGGCAATAATGACGATATATGATGAATTGATTGAGATGAGGAAAGCTGGTATGAACTCGACCTCTCTTGTTTTTTTAAATATGATTAGTTCATCGTTCGTGATTCAGCCTATTCTGAATGAAACATGTTTGCAATGATAATTAGAGATTATAGTTGCTTATGCCATGCTTAATTTGCTAGGAGTTTATAATGGTTTACCTTGCGTGCCAACATGCTATTAAAATGGTTGTGATGTGGTATGATAGGGTGGTATCCTCCTTTGAACGATTTGAGTGGCTTGACTTGGCACATGTTCACACATGTAGTTGAAACAAAATCAACATAGCCTCTGTGATATTTATGTTCATGGTGAATTATATCCTACTCATGCTTGCATTCGGTGTTGATTAATTTTAATGCATGTTCATGACTGTTGTCGCTCTCTAGCTGGTCGCTTCCCAGTCTCTTTCTAGCCTTCACTTGTACTAAGCGGGAATACTGCTTGTGCATCCAATTCCATAAACCCTAATGTTATTCCATATGAGTCCACCATACCTTCCTATACACGGTATCAACCTGCCGTTCCAAGTAAATTGGTATGCGCCAAACTCTAAACCTTCAAATAAACATTCTGTTTTGTATGCTCGAATAACTCATGTATCAACTAGGGATGTCTATATCTTCCATGCTAGGCGGGTTATTCTCAAGAGGAGTGGACTCTGCTCCTCACTCACGAGAAAATGGCTGGTCACCGGGATGCCCAGTCCCATGCTCAAATCAAATCAAAATAATTGCAAACAAAACTCCCCCGGGATTGTTGTTAGTTGGAGGCACCCTTTGTTTTGGGAAAGCCATGGATTGATGCTTGTTGGTGGTGGGGGAGTATAAACTTTACCATTCTGATTGGGAACTGCCTATAATGTGTGTAGCATGGAAGATATCGATATCTCTCGGTTGTTATGTTGACAATGAAAGTATACCGCTCAAAATATTACTCATCTCTATTTCAAAACCGAGCTCTGGCACCTCTACAAATCCATGCTTCCCTCTGCGAAGAGCCTATCAATTTACTTTTATGTTGAGTCATCATCCTCTTATTAAAAAGTACCAGTTGGAGAGCACCGCCGTCATTTGCATGTATTATTATTAGTTTACATTGAGTATGACTTGACTGGATCTCTTTTACCATGAATTACAATGTCTAGTCAGTCCTTGATCTTCAGGGGTGCTTTGAATTTATGTTTTGCGGTCTCAGAAAGGGCTAGCGAGATACCATCTTGTTATATCATATTATGATTATTTTGAGAAATTGTTGTCATCCGAGATTTATTATTATTGCTCGCTAGTTGATTATGCCATTGATATGAGTAAACATGAGACCTAAATGTTATTATGAATATGGTTAGTTCATAATCTTTGCTGAAAACTTGAATGTTGGCTTTACATGTTTAGAACAACAAGAGCAAACAGAGTTTGCAAAAGTTTTTTTTATCACTTTCAGTTTTTCAACTGAATTGCTTGAGGACAAGCAAAGGTTTAAGCTTGGGGAGTTGATACGTCGTCGTCGTATCTACTTTTCCAAACACTTTTGCCCTTGTTTTGGACTCTAACCTGCATGATTTGAATGGAACTAACCCGGACTGACGCTGTTTTCAGCAGAATTGCCATGGTGTTATTTTTGTGCAGATATAAAAGTTCTTGGAATGGCCTAAAAATCAATGGATATTATTTTTGGAATATATAAAAATACTGGCAAAAGAATCAAGGCCAGGGGGCCCACACCCTGTCCACGAGGGTGGGGGCACGCCTACCCCCTAGGTGCACCCCTGCCTCGTGGGCCCCCTGATGCTGCACCGACGTCCATCCTGACTCCATATATTCATGTTCGGGGAGAAAAAAATAAGAGAGAAGGATTCATCATGTTTTACGATACGGAACCACCGCCAAGCCCTAATCTCTCTCGGAGGGCTGATCTGGAGTCCGTTCGGGGCTCCGGGGAGGGGAATCCGTCGCCATCGTCATCATCAACCTTCCTCCATCACCAATTTCATGATGCTCACCGTCGTGCCTGAGTAATTCCATCGTAGGCTGGCTGGACGGTGATGGGTTGGATGAGATTTATCATGTAATCAAGTTAGTTTTGTTAGGGTTTGATCCCTAGTATCCATTATGTTCTGAGATTGATGTTGCTATAACTTTGCTATGCTTAATGCTTGTCACTAGGACCTGAGTGCCATGATTTCAGATATGAACCTATTATGTTTTCATGAATATATGTGAGTTCTTGATCCTATCTTGCAAGTCTATAGTCACCTATTATGTGTTATGATCTGTTAACCCCGAAGTGACAATAATCGGGATACTTACCTGTGATGACCATAGTTTGAGGAGTTCATGTATTCACTAAGTGTTAATTCTTTGGTCCGGTACTCTATTAAAAGGAGGCGTTAATATCCCTTAGTTTCCAATAGGACCCCGTTGCCACGAGAGGGTAGGACAAAAGATGTCATGCAAATTCTTTTCCATAAGCACGTATGACTATATTCGGAATACATGCCTACATTACATCGATGAACTGGAGCTAGTTCTGTGTCACCCTATGTTATAACTGTTGCATGATTGATCGCATCCGACATAGTTATCCATCATTGATCCGTTGCCTACGAGCTTTTCATATATTATTCTTCGCTTATTTACTTTTCCGTTGCTACTGTTACAATCACTATAAAACCAAAAATATTACTTTTGCTACCGTTACCACTACTATCATATTACTTTGCTACTAAACACTTTGCTACAGATATTAAGTTTCCAGGTGTGGTTGAATTAACAACTTAGTTGCTAATACTTGAGAATATTCTTTGGCTCCCCTTGTGTCGAATCAATAAATTTGGGTTGAATACTCTACCCTCGAAAACTGTTGTGATCCCCTATACTTGTGGGTTATCAATCATCACTACTTTTTATAGCATAAGTGTCATCACAATAATCATCATAAATAGGAGCCATGCTATCATCATAATAAATTTGCTCATCAAAACTTGGGAGACTAAAATTATCATCCTCATTAAACATAGCATCCCCAAGCTTGGGACAAACATTAATTGCAGCAAATACATTCTCAAACATGTCATTCTCATCAAACATGGCATCCCCAAGCTTGGGCCTTTTCATATCATAAGCATAATCACTCTGATCATTAATAGTATGGATAGCACCAATAGTATAGCAATTATCATCATCACAATGAGTAAGAGGAGCAACATCATTTGGGAGGGATAAGTTTTTACCTTTGCTTCTACATCTTTTCTTTTGCTTCTTCGCATCATGTGTGGGTTTAACCCTCTTTTTGGAGCTCCTTATTAATGAGATTGGTTGAATAGAAGGCTCTTCCTCGTTACCTGATCCATCATAAGAAAAAATAGGAGGATATTGGGAAATCTCTTCCCTTTCATTAGTATTCTCTTCATCTTCTAATTATTTTCTTGACTTTATGTAATTGGCAATATAAGGATTTTCAATGCAATTCACCGCACAATACATATAAATTTCCTCTAGATCAAAATCAAGAACTTTATCAAGGGCAAATTCTGGAATATCCTTAGTTATACGTTTCATTTCTTCATAACCCAGAAGAAAAATAATTTCATTATGATGTGCAAGGGAAATCAAGTCATCACAATTTTTGGACACGATTCGATCATGAAACAGTTTGCATTGGATATTTAAATGACCACGTTCATTACAAAGTTCACAAGGATGACTAAGAAAATTTAGATTTTCAGCACAAACATCTAGCCTTTCTTCCAACCTTTTAGTTTCTAAATACTGATGCCTCTTGCACAATCTATCTTCCCTATTTGGTGTGTACTTGCAAACTCTATGCACTCTACAAAAATTGACATGCTTATAAGAGACATTTTCATCATGACTAGTGCAATCATCATTAGTACTATGGGTATTCAAAGATTTCATACTAACAACATTGCCATCCTGCTCATCATTGAAAGATTTAGTGCCAAAATTTTTAATGCATTCTTCTTCTAGCATTTTGGCACAATTATCGGAATCCTTATTTTCATGAAAGATATTACAAAGATGAAGCATATGAGGTACCCTCAATTCCATTTTTTGTAATTTTCTTTTATAGGCTAAACTAGTGATAGAAAAGAAACAAAAAGATTCGATTGCAAGATCTAAAGATATACCTTCAAGCACTCACCTCCCTGACAATGGCGCCAGAAAAGAGCTTGATGTCTACTACACAACCTTCTTCTTGTAGACGTTGTTGGGCCTCCAAGTGCAGAGGTTTGTAGGACAGTAGCAAATTTCCCTCAAGTGGATGACCTAAGGTTTATCAATCCGTGGGAGGCGTAGGATGAAGATGGTCTCTCTCAAACAACCCTGCAACCAAATAACAAAGAGTCTCTTGTGTCCCCAACACACCCAATACAATGGTAAATTGTATAGGTGCACTAGTTCGGCGAAGAGATGGTGATACAAGTGCAATATGGATGTTACATATAGGTTTTTGTAATCTAAAAATAAAAAACAACAAGGTAGCAAGTGGTAAAAGTGAGCGTAAATGGTATTTCAATGCTAAGAAACAAGGCCTAGGGTTCATACTTTCACTAGTGCAAGTTCTCTCAACAATAATAACATAACTGGATCATATAACTATCCCTCAACATGCAACAAAGGGTCACTCCAAAGTCACTAACAGTGGAGAACAAACAAAGAGATTTGTAACATCCCAAATTTTCAATTTGGAATGTTATACACTAGATCATCATTGCATATCATATTTATTGCATTTTGGTTGATCCTAGAAATTTTTCGCAACTCAAGGACCCTGAGAGAGAGTTGGGGATTTCGTTATTTTCATATTTGAGTTGTCTCAAATTTTGAAAATAGGATCATTTGATTTTATTTATTTTATCTTCAATTATTTCTATTACAAAAATTATGAGAGAGGGAATAAAATGACTTTCCCAAAATAAAGAAATATTGAGGATTTAATAAAAAATCATTTAAGATTTTATTTGGTTTTATTTGCTATTTTATTTGAATTTAGGAAAAATGCGCGTTTTTCAAAATTGAATTTAGGCCCCAAATAAATGTTCATCCTATGTGGCTTGATTTTAGAAGCCGGCAAAAATTTATTTCGGGATTTTTGGAGTCCGTTTAGTAGTCCTTTTGTTTTTTCCGAGCGTAAATATATATAAAAAACGTCCGAACCGACCTACGGGCCGTGCTAGGCCCGGACTCCTCCGGCCTCAGCCCTTATAAGCCGCTGGCCCACCCCGGCCGAAACCCTAGCCGCCGCCCGCCTCGAGCCCCGTGACCGCGCCGCTGCCGCCGCCGCCGCACCCGACGCCGCCCTCGCCGTCGCCGCCCCGGCAGACCCCGCCGCTGCCGACGCCGCCGCCTCGCCGGAGCCGCCGCCGCCTGTCTCGTCGCCGAGACGCCGAGGTTGACCCGCCGGTTTTCGTTCGGTTTTTTTAGTTTAGTTTTTTTAATAGATCGATTTTTTCGGTTTATTTATTTAGCGAGCGTTCGCTCGTTCGTTCGCTTTAACGAACGCGTTATTCGTTTCGATCCAGTTAACGAACGTTCGTTCATTAAACTGTTCGTCGTTTTTCTTTTTCTCGGATTAAATCCGCGATTTTTTAGATCGCGATTTTTGATCGAATTTTCGTTTTAGTCTAACTTTTCGCTCGTTTATCGGAATCAGGCGATTCAAGCGCCTGGAGTTTTGTCTCGTAAACCTCTTTCCGTTTAGCCAACCTAAACAAGTTTTTGCCACCATAAAAATTGCCTTAGATCCAGAATAGTAAACGAAGCCTGTTTCTTTTGCCGTTTGTCTTCCGTTGCTTCGTTCGATTTGATTCTTTTTGCCAACCGGAGTTCTTAAGTTGAACTTTCTGGTTAGATCTCTTATTTCAGTTTTATCTGTGCATTAGTTGAGTACTTATTATATGCTTGTTTGCTTGCGATAGAGTACCCGGAGTGCGCCGCTTGCTACTTCGAATCGCTAGGTTTCCCGGACCATCAGCAAGGCAAGTAACACTTTGATCATGTTTTTCCCTCTACCCAGTTTTATTGCATTAGATCAATCCTTACACATTGCATGATTAGGATCTAATTAAATTGTGGGTTTGGGAAGTAGTTGAGGTAGTACCTATTACCTGTTATTAGCCAATCTTTGGGAGTTACTTCTACGTTTGCTTATTATGCCATGCTATGCTAGTAGACATGGATTGGGTGAGTGTATCCATGACAGATGTGAGATTGTTAATTAATGGTTTATCTAAGGTGGCAACTTAAATACACATCTGGGTGGATTGAGGCACCTGGGTATTCCAGCGATTGCCTGTTTTTCTTTATGGACCGCTACCCAGGCTCAAAGGGATCATGAGATTATTCATGCTAGAAACTTCCGTGTGCAGCCATAAGCTATTATGGGCTCTATCATAGTTGAATAAGTTGTGCGAACTCTTACAGTGGTAGACTAGCAGATGTAGGGGATGTAGGTAGGTACGGTCTACTCGTTCGTAAGGTGCTAGCGCTTCTGAAAGACTATGTCTCGGTCATCCGTTTCTCAAACACCATGTAGTGCGAGAACTCCAATGGAGGAGATCGAGTCTTGTGGGGAAAAGTGCGCAAACCTCTGCAGAGTGTATAAACTAATCATGGTTAGCCGTGTCCCCGGTTATGGACATCTTGAGTATCTAGTGCCTGGATTATCATGTGAATCTCAACATGTTACTCTAAATTAATTTTTGATGGGTTTGTTTAATGATGATGCTTAATTGGGATTGAGAATGTTGTCAACCATTCTCCATGTTTAACAACCACCATGATAGTTAAATAAATGTATTCCTTTGCAGTAGGGAAAAATTGGCTTTACGCAAAACTGTAACCATAGAGCTTTCCACCAGCCAAATATGCATATACAATAGCTGTTTCATTCCATTACACTCTATGTGTTACTTTGCCAGCATATTCCATGTGCTGACCCATTTCGGGCTGCAATGTTAATATTGCAGACTTTTCAGACGATGATTAAGGAGTTTTAGGTCGTGGTTCTATACTCAGTGATGCCATTGGAGTTGATGAACTCACTTATCTTCCAAGCCTTCCGTTGTTATCGTTATTAGATGGCCTTACGCCATATTTATTGTAATAAGTTCTCTTTTGAGACACTCGATGTAATAAGTGTGTGATTGCTACTCTGTTATAAATCCTTCAAGTACTGTGTGGTGTCAGCATTACTGATCCAGGGATGACACCTGAGCACAGAGATTGGACCGTTTGAGGTCTGGTCGCTACAAGATGGTATCAGAGCACACGCTGACTGTAGGACACGACCACTAAGCTAAAGACCTAGATCATTACTCACTCTATTCTCTTTTCCGACTTCTCATCTTTTCTACTCTTTTAGGATGGCGGATGCAAGGAACAAGTTCACTCAACCGGATGAAGATACACCCTTTGGACGTCACTTGAAGGAAGTCACTAGATACCTGAACATAGGAGTACCAAGCTTCACCGGAACCTACAACGCCACTTTACCTGAAGAGGAGCGCTGGATGATTCAAGTTCAAGTCCCAGGAAGGACGTTCATGCCAGTCACTGAGCCCATAGAGTTTTCTTTTGATGCACCAGCTTGGAGTCTAGGAAAGAGCATGGAGCTCACATCGCCATGGGACGCATTGGAGAAGTCTACCGCAATGATCTCAAGGATACTATCTACCAGATTTGTGGGCGCTGAGATGAGCACTGGGAGATGATCAGCACCAGAAGGGATAGATCAGTTGCAGCTTTTATCCAGGAGTTAAATCAGCACATTTGATGTCAGGAGAACCAGATGTGCGCCGACATAATAGACCTGAAGAAGGCAAAGACAAGAATCAAGGAACTAGAGGAAGAACTCAAGGCTAGACGTGAAGATTATGAAGAGGAAATTAAAGTATTAGTGGAGAAGAATGACGATTTGATCAAGAAGATCGGAATATTTATGGGAGGCCCTACACCGGTAGAAGAAGACGAAGAACCCAAGGAGATTCGCCCGGAAGACTACATCATCATCGACGACACCGACTCGGATCCAGATGATAGCGATGACGAGTATGTTGATGAAGCTGGAGCAGATATCATGGAGTCTGCAACCGAAGAATATTTCTAGTAGACCCCCTCATCAGTAGTAGTAGTCCACCATGTAAATATAGTAGTCCGATCACTTTTGCGATAGTTAGATCGTTTGTATGCCCTTGTTTGATTGTTTGAATGAAGTGAATTGTTTGTTTTGCCTCATGTGCATACGGGTAGTGTTTTCTCTATAGACCCCTCTCTATTCTTAAATCTCATCTTTTCTAAACCCTCAGATGCCTCCGAGACGTGACCCCGGATTTACCTTCCCACTGGAGCTCACCCAGTTGATCCAGCAGCAGAACACATTGATGCAGTTGCTAGTCCAGAATCAGAATCAGGGGAACAACAACAACAACCCACCACCACCACCACCTGTTGATCATTTAGCCCGTTTTCTTAGGCTGAATCCGCCGGTGTTTTCTAGTAGCACTGAGCCGATAGTAGCAGATGATTGGCTCCGCAAGACAGCTAGGGAGTTGACCACAGCAGGATGTACGGATGCGGAAAAGGTGAAGTTTTCCGCACATCAGCTTGAAGGACCCACAGCATCATGGTGGGAGAATTTCACAGCCACTTTCCCTGTCGACACTGTCACATGGGACCAGTTTCAGCAGGCTTTCTGAACTGCCCATGTTTCAGCAGGAGCTATGGCCATAAAGACGCGAGAGTTTCGCAACTTGCGCCAAGGAGGACGGACAGTTGGCCAGTATGTGGAGGACTTTAGTAAATTAGCACGTTATGCCCCAGAAGACGTTGCTACGGATGCAGCAAAGCAGGAGAAGTTTTTGGAAGGACTGAACGATGAGTTGAGCATGCAGTTGATGGTAGCAACCTTCAACAACTACCAGGAGTTGGTAGATCGTGCTCTTATGATTGAAGGGAAGCAGCAACAAATTGAGAATCGCAAGAGGAAGTATGGACAAGGAAAACACAATTCAGGAGCTCAGCAGAAGCCACGTTTCACCCCTAGACCGGGAGGACATTTTCAGCATACCCATGGAGGAGGTAGCTCGCACAACCATAATGGCACCAAGAATGGTAATGGGAATGGAGGAAGCAACGGCCAGAACTGCCCCAACCCATCGACCCCAGCCAAGAGAGACCTGAGCCAACTCACTTGCTTTAAGTGCCAGAAGACTGGACATTATGCCAATGAATGTCTTGAATCCCAGAATAGAAATGGCAATGGAAGCTCTGGGAAGAAGCTGAATCCTTTCAACAGGGGACAGGTGAACCACGTTAACGTGGAGGAGGTTGAAGAGCAGCCGGATGTAGTAATCGGTAAGTTTTTGGTTAAGTCATTTACTGCACTTGTTCTTTTCGATACTGGTGCATCGCATTCATACATATCAAGGGGATTTGTGGATAAGTATACACTGCCAACCCAAGCCCTTAGGTCACCCATGTTAGTAACCTCGCCTGGAGCAGAATATATGGCTAGTCTATGGTGTGATCGGTTACCATTAAGGATTGGTAACTACGTATTTCCATCAGACCTAATAGTGTTGGAATCTCAAGGATTGGATGTGATATTAGGCATGGATTGGTTGTCAAAGTATAAAGGGAATATTGAATGTGCCAGTAAGTCAATTTTGCTTACCACCCCAGAAGGGAGAAGGATCAAGTATGTATCCTGACATGTGCCAAAGAGGACTCAAGCAAATTGTTTAACAGGAGTTGTGCAGGAGGAAGTACCAGTAGTGAAGGATTTCCCCGATGTATTTCCAGAAGAATTGCCAGGCATGCCACCGGATAGAGATATTGAGTTTTTGATTGAGCTTTTGCCAGGCACAGGGCCAATATCAAAGAGACCATATAGGATGCCTGCAAAGGATTTGGTGGAAATTAAGAAGCAAATTAAGGAGTTACTGGATAAAGGATACATTCGCCCAAGTTCTTCACCTTGGGGATCGCCAGTACTCCTAGTGGAAAAGAAGGATGGATCGTTAAGGATGGTTGTCAATTATCGAGGATTGAATGAAGTAACCATCAAGAACAAATACCCACTACCGATGATCAATGATCTGTTTGATCGATTGCAAGGAGCTAAGGTATTTTCCAAGATCGATCTGCGATCAGGATACCACCAGTTGAAGATTCGGGAACATGATATACCCAAGACGGCTTTTACCACTAGGTATGGGCTGTACGAGTATACCGTTATGTCATTTGGTCTGACTAATGCACCTGCATATTTCATGAACATGATGAACAAAATGTTTATGGAGTTCTTGGATAAGTTCGTCATAGTGTTCATTGATGATATCCTGGTTTACTCGAAGAATGAAGAGGAGCATAAGGAGTATTTGCGTTTGGTTTTTGGAAAGCTCAGAGAACATCAGTTATATGCCAAGTTTAGCAAATGTGAGTTTTGGTTGAAAGAAGTTGGATTTCTCGGACATGTTATATCCGGAGAAGGTATAGCAGTAGATCCCACTAAAGTTGATACCGTGACCAAGTGGGAAGTACCAACCATAGTTGGAGAGATCCGGAGTTTTCTTGGACTCGCAGGATACTACCGGAGGTTCATTGAGAATTTCTCAAAGATTGCGAAACCTATGACGGAGTTGT
The DNA here is from genome assembly GCF_003073215.2 of Triticum urartu. Taxonomy (NCBI): domain Eukaryota; kingdom Viridiplantae; phylum Streptophyta; class Magnoliopsida; order Poales; family Poaceae; genus Triticum; species Triticum urartu. Next base: position 134,365,874 of record NC_053028.1, read on the forward strand.
TGAAAAAGGATACCAAGTTCATATGGACTGAGGAATGTGAGGCTAGTTTTCAGGAGTTGAAGAAATGTTTGGTTGGCTCACCAGTGTTGATTTTACCAGATCAAACCAAGGATTATGAGGTGTATCGTGACGCTTCACGTCGAGGACTTGGAGCAGTGCTTATGCAGGAAGGAAGAGTTGTTTCATATGCCTCACGACAGCTTAAGCCCCATGAGTTAAATTATGTTACGCATGATTTGGAGTTAGCAGCCGTAGTGCATGCATTAAAGACTTGGAGACATTTTCTCATTGGAAACCATTGCGAGGTGTACACGGATCACAAGAGCTTGAAGTATATTTTCACACAGAAGGAGTTGAACCTTAGACAAAGAAGATGGTTGGAGCTTATCAAGGATTATGATATGAAATTGCATTATCACCCTGGAAAGGCTAACGTAGTAGCTGACGCGTTGAGCTGTAAAAGTCATGTCAACACCTTAATGACGGGAGATTTACCAAGTGAGTTAGCCGAAAATCTTCGAGAGCTATGTTTGGAAATAGTCCCGAAAGGCTATGTAGCAGCATTGGAGATTCGGTCCACGTTGATGGATAAGATCAGAGAAGCCCAAAAGACTGACAAGGAGATTGCCTCTATTAAGGAGAAAATGAGCAAAGGAAAAGCTAAGGGATTTCGTGAGGATGAGCACGATATCTTATGGTTTGAAGATCGTGTTTATGTACCAAATGATTCAGAGATCAGGAAGTTAATTTTACAAGAGGCCCGTGATTCACCGCATTAGATTCACCCAGGAAATACCAAGATGTATTTGGATTTGAAGGATATTTTCTGGTGGACCAGAATGAAGAGGGATATTGCAGAATATGTAGCAGTTTGTGATGTATGTCAAAGAGTAAAGGCAGAGCATCAGAAGCCAGCAGGATTGCTACAACCATTGCCGATACTCGAATGGAAGTGGGATAAGTTAGGCATGGATTTTATCACAGGATTGCCCAGAACACGTTCAGGATATGACTCGATATGGGTTGTAGTCGATCGTTTGACAAAGGTAGCTCATTTCATTCCAGTGAAGACTACCTATAACAGTGCAAAGTTGGCAAAGATATACATGACCAGGATCGTATGTCTGCATGGAGTTCCAAGGAGCATTGTATCAGATAGAGGAACCTAGTTTATCTCAAAGTTCTGGAAACAGTTGCATGAGACTTTGGGAACCAGACTGGAGTTTAGCACAGCTTTCCACCCGCAGACAGATGGACAGACTGAGAGAGTCAATCAGATTTTGGAGGATATGCTAAGAGCTTGTGCGCTAGATTATGGATCTAGTTGGGATGAGAATTTGCCATATGCGGAGTTCTCTTACAACAACAGCTATCAATCCAGTTTGAAGATGGCCCCTTTCGAAGCCTTGTACGGAAGGAGGTGCAGGACCCCGTTGTCTTGGGATGAAGTTGGAGATCGCCAGTTGTTTGGACCGGATCTGATAAAGGAGTCTGAACAGAAAGTGAAATTGATTCGCGATAGGCTCAAGATAGCTCAATCCAGGCAGAAGAGTTATGCAGATTCTAAACGCAAAGAGATAGTTTACGGAGTCGGAGACCGAGTTTATCTTCGAGTATCACCGCTTCAAGGAGTTAAGCGCTTTGGAGTTAAGGGAAAGTTAGTGCCACGTTTTGTAGGCCCATACAAAGTTTTGGAGCGTATGGGAGAAGTTGCCTACAAGTTGGAATTGCTTGAATGATTGTCAGGAGTTCACGACGTGTTCCACGTATCCCAGTTGAAGAAGTGCCACGCAGAGATGGCTGACATACCGCTGAGAGATACGGTACCACTGGAAGCAATTCAGTTGGACAGTGATTTGACTTATGAGGAGAAACCAGTTAAGATTCTAGAGTATGCCAGTCGAGTCACCCGCAGCAAGGTTATCAAGTTTTGTAAGGTTCAGTGGAGCCACCACACGGAGGATGAAGCCACCTGGGAACGAGACGAAGATTTGCTGAAGGACCACCCTCACCTATTTTCTAGCCAACCCGAATCTCGAGGGCGAGATTCATCTTAAGGGGGGTAGGTTTGTAACATCCCAAATTTTTAATTTGGAATGTTATACACTAGATCATCATTGCATATCATATTTATTGCATATCATATTTATTGCATTTTGGTTGATCCCAAATTTTTAATTTGGAATGTTATACACTAGATCATCCCTTATAAGCCGCCGGCCCACCCCGGGACGAAACCCTAGCCGCCGCCCGCCTCGAGCCCCGCGCCCGCGCCGCCGCCGCCTTCCGCCGCCGCCGCCGCGCCCGACGCCGCCGCCCGCGCCCGACGCCGCCCTCGCCGCCGCCGCCCCGCGCCGCCCCGCCGGACCCCGCCACCACCGACGCCGCCGCCTCGCCGGAGCCGCCGCCGCCCGTCTCGCCACCGAGTCGCCGAGGTTGACCCGCCGGTTTTCGTTCGTTTTTTTAGTTTCGTTTTTTTAATAGATCGGTTTTTCCGGTTTATTTATTTAGCGAGCGTTCGCTCGTTCGTTCGTTTTAACGAACGTGTTCTTCGTTTAGATCCAGTTAACGAACGTTCGTTCGTTAAACTGTTCGTCGTTTTTCTTTTTCTCGGATTAAATCCACGATTTTTCAGATCGCGATTTCTAATCCGATTTTCGTTTTAGTCTAACTTTTCGCTCGTTTATCGGAATCAGACGATTCAAGCGCCTAGAGTTTCGTCTTGAAACCCTCTTTCCGTTTAGCCAGCCTAAACAAGTTTTTGCCACCATAAAAATTGCCTTAGATCCATAATACTAAATGAAGCATGTTTCTTTTGTCATTTGTCTTCCGTTGCTTCATTCGATTTGATTCTTTTTGCCAACCGGAGTTCTTAAGTTGAACTTTTTGGTTAGATCTCTTATTTGAGTTTTACCTGTGCATTAGTTGAGTACTTATTGTATGTTTGTTTGTTTATGATAGAATACCCGGAGTGCGCCGCTTGCTACTTCGAATCGCTAAGTTTCCCGGACCATCAGCAAGGCAACTAACACTTTGATCATGTTTTTCCCTCTACCCAGTTTTATTGCATTAGATCAATCCTTACACATTGCATGATTAGGATCTAATTAAATTGTGGGTTTGGGAAGTAGTTGAGGTAGTACCTATTACCTGTTATTATCCAATCTTTGGGAGTTACTTCTACGTTTGCTTATTATGCCATGCTATGCTAGTAGACGTGGATTGGGTGAGTGTATCCATGACAGATGTGAGATTGTTAATTAATGGTTTATCTAAGGTGGCAACTTAAATACACATCTGGGTGGATTGAGGCACCTGGGTATTCCAGCGATTGCCTGTTTTTCTTTATGGACCGCTACCCAGGCTCAAAGGGATCATGAGATTATTCATGCTAGAAACTTCCGTGTGCAGCCATAAGCTATTATGGGCTCTATCATAGTTGAATAAGTTGTGCGAACTCTTACAGTGGTAGACTAGCAGATGTAGGGGATGTAGGTTGGTACGGTCTACCCGTTCGTAAGGTGCTAGCGCTTCTGAAAGACTATGTCTCGGTCATCCGTTTCTCAAACACCATGTAGTGCGAGAACTCCAACGGAGGAGATCGAGTCTTGTGGGGAAAAGTGCGCAAACCTCTGCAGAGTGTATAAACTAATCATGGTTAGCCGTGTCCCCAGTTATGGACATCTTGAGTATCTAGTACCTAGATTATCATGTGAATCTCAACATGTTACTCTAAATTATTTTTTGATGGGTTTGTTTAATGATGATGCTTAAATTGGGATTGAGAATGTTGTCAACCATTCTCAATGTTTAACAACCACCATGATAGTTAAATAAATGTATTCCTTTGCAGTAGGGAAAAATTGGCTTTACGCAAAACTGTAACCATAGAGCTTTCCACCAGCCAAATATGCATATAGAATAGTTGTTTCATTCCATTACACTCTATGTGTTACTTTGCTAGCATATTCCATGTGCTGACCAGTTTCCGGCTGCAACGTTAATGTTGCAAACTTTTCAGACGACGATTAAGGAGTTTTAGGTCGTGGTTCTATACTCAGTGATGCCGTTGGAGTTGATGGACTCACTTATCTTCCAAGCCTTCCGCTGTTATCGTTATTAGATGGCCTTACGCCATATTTATTGTAATAAGTTCTCTTTTGAGACACTCGATGTAATAAGTGTGTGATTGCTACTCTGTTATAAATCCTTCAAGTACTGTGTGGTGTCAGCATTACTGATCCAGGGATGACACCTGAGCACAGAGATTGGACCGTTTGAGGTCTGGTCGCTACAAGATTATTGTAGGGTACGAAACCACCTCAAAGTTATCCTTTCTGACCGATCTATTCAATAGTGTAGTAAAATAACATGAAGCTATTCTTTCCGTTCGATTTATCCTAGAGTTTGTACTAGAATAACACCTTAATACACAAATCAACCAAAACCCTAATGTCACCTAGATACTCCAATGTCACCTCAAGTATCCGTGGGTAAGATTATATGATATGCATCACACAATCTCAGATTCATCTATTCAACCAACACAAAGAACTTGAAAGAGTGCCCAAGAGTTTCTACTGGAGAGTAAAGACGAAAACGTGTGCCAACCCCTATGCATAAGTTCATGAGGTCACGGAACTCGCAAGTTGATCACCAAAACATACATCAAGTGGATCACGTGATATCCCATTGTCACCACAGATAAGCACATGCAAGACATACATCAAGTGTTCTCAAATCCTTAAAGACTCAATCCGATAAGATAACTTGAAAGGGAAAACTCAATCCATCACAAGGGAGTAGAGGGGGAGAAACATGATAAGATCCAACTATAATAGCAAAGCTTGCGATACATCAAGATCGTGCCAAATCAAGAACAGTAGAGAGAGAGAGAGATCAAACACAGATCTACTGGTACATACCCTCAGCCCCGAGGGTGAGCTACTCCCTCCTTGTCATGGAGAACGCCGGGATTATGAAGATGGCCACCGGAGAGGGATTCCCCCCTCCGGCAGGGTGCCGGAACGAGTCTAGATTGGTTTTCGGTGGCTACAGAGGCTTGCGGCGGCGGAACTCCGATTTAGGTTATTTTCTGGAGGTTTGGGATTATATAAGAGGTGTTGGAGTCGGGAACAAGTCAGGGGGTCCCCGAGGTGGCCACGAGGTAGGGGGCGCGCCCAGGGGGTAGGGCGCGCCCCCACCCTCGTGGTAGCCTCGGGACTCTTCTGGCCCATCTCCGATACTCCGTGGGCTTCTTCTGGTCCAAAAATGATCTCCGTGAAATTTCAGGTCAATTGGACTTCGTTTGGTTTTCCTTTTCTGAAAAACTCAAAAACAAGGAAAAAACAGAAACTGGCATTGGGCTCTAGGTTAATAGGTTAGTCCCAAAATCATATAAAATAGCATATAAAACATCCTAGATGGATAATATAATAGCATGGAACAATAAAAATTATAGATACGTTGGAGACGTATCACAGAGATCCGATGAATTGTGGATTTATGATCAAGTTTATATATGAACAATATTTGGTTCTTCTCTGAATTCTTATATGCATGATTTGATATCTTTGCAAGTCTCTTCGAATTATCGGTTTAGTTTGGCCTACTAGATTGATCTTTCTTACAATGGGAGAAGTGCTTAGATTTGGGTTCACTCTTGTGGTGTCCTTTCCCAGTGACAGTAGGGGCAGCAAGGTACGTATTGTATTATTGCCATCGAGGATAAAAATATGGGGTTTATATCATATTGCTTGAGTTTATCCCTCTACATCATGTCATCTTGCCTAAAGCATTACTATGTTCTTATGAACTTAATACTCTACATGCATGATGGATAGCGGTCAATGTGTGGAGTAATAGTAGTAGATGCAGAATCGTTTCGGTCTACTTAATACGGACGTGATGCCTATATTTCATAGTCATGCCTAGCTATTCTCATAACTATGTGCTTTTCTATCAATTGCTCGGCAGTAATTTGTTCGCCCACCGTAATACTTGCTAGAAGCCACTAGTGAAACCTATGGCCCCGGGTCTATTTTATATCATATAAGTTTCCGATCTACAATTCTTGTTTACTATTTATTTTATTTTGCAATCTTTACTTAACAAAAATACCAAAAATATTTATCTTATTATCTTTATTAGATCTCACTTTCGTAAGTGACCGTGAAGGGATTGACAACCCCTTTATCATGTTGGTTGCGGGGTTCTTGATTATTTGTGAAGGTACTAGGCGACTTGCGTGTAGTCTCCTACTGGATTGATACCTTGGTTCTCAAAAACTGAGGAAAATACTTATGCTACTTTGCTGCATCACCCTTTCCTCTTCAAGGGAAAACCAACACATGCTCAAGAGGTAGCAATCACCCAGTTACGAAGTGACGTTTGATAGCACATAAGGCATTCATCTGGTATCCGGGAGTGGCATGATCTCATGGTCTAAGGAACTGATACTTGACATGAAGAAAGGTATAACAAATAAACTAAGCGATACGATCTGTTGCTGAGCTTATGGTTGGGTCTTGTCCATTACATCATTCTCCTAATGATGTGATCCAGTTATCAAATGACAACTCATGTCTATGGTTAGGAAACCTTAACCATCTAGTAGAGGCTTACTAGGGACACGTTGTAGTTTATGTATTCACACATGTATTTAAGTTTCCAGATTAATACAATTATAGCATGAATAATAAACATTTATCATGAACGGGAAATATGATAATAACCAATTTATTATTGCCTCTAGGGCATATTTCCAACATAAACCACCACAGTGAGCCGAAGCCCACAATCCAAGTCCAATCCATCTCTTGTGAGTGATGGAGGATATATGTCTCACTCCGGCCTGCCAGTGAAGATCGCCATTTCCGCGTGGGAGGGATCTTGGGCACAACTGTGGAGGACAGCCGGAGAACCGCTAGCCACCTTGGCTAACACTGGCCAACGGATCTCCCCCTCAGGAACTAGGCTCCTAAATCTCTTGCGTTGGGATGAATCATGGCCGACTATACCGCAACGGATGCACAAAAGGTGCATTCCAACTCGTTATGCCCCTCCCGAAAGCACTTGAAGCAGAGGCCAAAAAGCTGCGGTGTAACTTCCGGCGCTCTAGGGAGGAAGCAGAAGAATGTCTCCCCACCGAGCCAGCCTCCTGCTAGTGCCGCAACGCTCGACGATAGTGCCACATGGCCCTCTGTGATGGCCCAACCTTTAACCAACCCTCCTCCTGTGCCACCGCCTGAGCCGGATCCGTGGACCTAGGTGGCCCAACACCTTCTAAGGATGAGCGAGAGGAGCCAGGTGACTTTGGGAGGCCTAGACCCGAGACCATTGGCTGGTGACGCGGAAAGGCTGTAGAGACTGACACAGGGTTGGTCGAACCAGGAGCCATGGGAGCCAGGGGGGTCGAAGGTAGACATACTTGGTGTTTTCTTAGAAAAGGTATCGTAATATCTGATGTCAAAAGGGAAGGCAGCCACTAGCGAACATTTCGTTCGCTGGGACGGGACGACCAAGCAAACTTTTTTAGGTAGGTATATACGAGTGTTTCCATGCGACCCCCAAGCTGCTCCAGATAATTATGGTGCAGAAAAAAGGACTATGCCAACTAGTTGATATTTCTAGAAAAATTGCCATCAACCAAAATGTAAATATTTTCTTATACAAAAAAAGGCATAGACAACATAATTTAAAAAATGCAAACAAAAAAATGCCATGGTGGCGTACCAAAAAATAGTTATATGGCAAAAAGGACATAGTAAAATAACATAAAACCGTGCTCCAAATTGCAGACAAAAGAAGATTATGCATGGAAAATTTGCATATTAATTAAAAGAAAGACATACACGGAACTTTCCATGTTTTATATTTTTATTTTCAAAAACACATAGAGATCACACACAAGAAGTTGGCACAATCCAACAAAAAAATACAATTGACATGCTCTCAATAATAAAATTTCCATGCTCTAAAATAATAAAAGGATATCATCTTAGTAATAAAATAGGCATTTGCGAAAATAGAAAAACAAATTCCAAAATTGCAATGAAAATAATTGATAAAAATCATCAAAGCTTGCTATGTTAGCATAACAAAATAAAAGACTAAAATTGCTATGTTTGGAGGTGAAAAATGTTAGGAATTTTTCATGGGACCTTGAGAATTTGTCATCGAAGGTAGACATATCTAGTGTTTTCTTTAAAAAAAAGGTATCACAATATCTGGCGGATGTCAAAACAGAAGGCGCCCACAAGCGAACAATTCGTTCGCTTCGATGGGGACGATCAAGAAAACCTTTTTAGGTAGCTATATACGATTGTTTCCATGCGACCCCCAAGTTGGCCGAGATAATTATGGTGTGAAAATGGGCTATGCCAAATAGTTGATATTTTCAGAAAAATTGCCATCAATCCAATTTGAAATGTTTTCTTATACAGAAAAAGGCATAGACGAAATAATTTACAAACTGCAAACAAAAAAATGCCATGACAGCGTACCAAAAAAATAGTTTCATGGGAAAAGGGCATAGTAAATAAAAACACAAGAACAAAAAACAGTGGTCCAAATTGCAAAAAAAGAATATTATGCATGGCAAATTTGCATATTAATTAAAAGAAAGACATACACGGAACTTTCCATGCTTTATGTTTTCATTTTAAAAAACACATAGAAATCACACACAGGAAGTTGGCACGATCCAAAAAATAAATACTATTGCCATGCTCTCAATAATAAAATTTCCATGCTCTGAAATAATAAAAAAATGCCATCCTCTTACTAATAAAATTGGCCTGTGCGAAAGTAGAAAAACAAATTCCAAAATTTCCATGAAAATAATTGATAAAAACTCAAAGCTTGCCATGGGACCATGAGAATTTTTTTCTAAAACTTTCCATGTGTACAAAACAAACTTGACATGTGAAACATTACAAAAAATAGATTAAAAATTGCCATGTGGCAAGTTTTTTTTTATAAATCAGCCATATTTAAAAAAAATTGCCATGTACCAAAAGCAAAAATATGCAAAGTAAAAATGAAAATAAAAGGAGGAGTTGGGATTCAATTACGGGTCTCCGATGGGCGGCTCTATTTAGTTAGGGTAGCGTTCGCGCAACTTTTATGTCCTGCTTATGAGTTTCGAATCTGATGTGGCAAGGCTTCTTATGGTAAGATCCGTGCATATGATCTGGTGGCAGGGGCGTTCGCTGGAACTTGCTACAAATATGACGTTCCCCAATATTATTTTCAAAAAAGAGAGGGTAACATTGGATTATGTGGGTTATTATACAAAGGTGGACACGGTTTTATAGTTTCGTATGGTTATTTAGGAGCCTTGTATAAGCTGAACATGCAGAGTTTATAGCAAACCAAACAGTGTTATTAGGTTGACAGTGGAGATGTCTGTTGCTTCCATGCGAGTCCACCAAACGGTAGGAATTCAGCACATCAAAAGTTAGCACGAATCGTAAAGCCCCAACCGATCATTCTGGAGGACTCGAGACCCCGACCGATCTCTCCGGAACCTTCTAAACCCAGTTCACCATCCCCTCGCCCAAGAAAGCTTTCCCGCTCCTCCTTTACAAAACCCCCCTCCCTCCATTTCCCACCCCCGTCTCGCTCAGCCACAAGAATCCAAAATCATCACCCACCACAGAGCGAGAGAGAGAAGAGAGAGAAAGAGGAGAAAGAGACCATGGCTTCCGCCGTCGCTTGCAAGGGCAAGGAAATCGCGCCGGCCAGCCTCCTCAAGTCCGGTGCTCCCGTGGCCTTCCGCTCGGTCCACTCCCCCGCCGTCACCGCCGCCCGCCGCCCGTACAACACCCAGGCCAAGGAGGTCAGCCGCTACGACGACGACGACGACTACAGCGGCCGCGACCTCGTCATCCCCAGCTTCTTCTCGCAGGGTATGCTTCCCTTCCCCACCTGTGGACTGTGGTGCGCCGTTTCCTTGCCTTCGCTCTGAAGTATCAACATCGCAGCGTTCTTATCTGCTTTTGCCGTCCTTGGTGCTGATTCTGCAGACGTGATCGACCCGCTCGGCGCGCCGACCAGCATGGCCCGTCTGCTGTCTCTCATGGAGGACGTCGCATCTCAGACCGGCGGCCTCTCCTCCACTGCTGGGGCTGGCGCGTCGCGGCTCGGACGCTGGGTGGCCAAGGAGGACGACGACGCGGTGTACCTCAAGGTGCCGATGCCGGGGCTGACCAAGGATCACGTGGAGGTGCGCGCGGACAAGAACATCCTGGTGATCAAGGGCGAGGGCGAGAAGCAGCCCTGGGACGGCGACGGCGACGACTCCGAGGTGCCGAAGTACAACCGCCGCATCGAGGTGCCCGCTGCTGACGCGTACAAGATGGACAAGATCAAGGCCGAGATGAAGAATGGCGTGCTCTGGGTCACCCTGCTCAAGGTCAAGGAGGAGGAGCGCACGGACGTCTTCCACGTCAAGGTCGAGTAGTCCTTGTGGATGTGGTAGTGCTCATGGAAGACGCCTTGTTGATGTGGTCATGTTTGGTGTCTTGTTGATGTGTTCATGGAGGATGGCCGGCGAGAAGAGTGTGAGAGACGCCTTGTTGATGTGTTCATGTTTGGTGTCTTTCTTCCTTGTTTTGCTTCGTTGATCGTCTTGCATCGAGTAGGTGAAGTTGGCTGCGAACTCTGTTAGTTTCCTCAAGTTTGGCATATGATGAACTGATTTGGTGGTGAAATTGGTCAATTCTGTTAGTTTCCTCAAGTTTGGCATATGATGAAATGATTTGGTGGTGAAATTGGCCATGAAGCCTTGTTGATCTCCTTAAGTTTGGCGTGCTGGACTAAATTAGTGGTGAAATTGATCATGAACGGTGTTGATTGTATCAAGTTTGATCTCGCCTGTCTATCTTTTCTCGTTCTTGATCTGTATTGCTTTAAGCTTTCTGAAAAAGCTGGGCATTCATGCCTACTCTCTGAAACTTTGACTGATCTCCTCGAGTTTGACGTCATGGAGTTGGTGAACGGGCAGTTACGGGTTGATGATTTTTACTTGCTGTTCCGTGGTATTTATCCTCTGTTTTACTTTGTCAGAACAGTAACTGTTACTTTGTCAGAACAGTAAAGGAATTTCAGTATGCACTACGAAATTGGTAAGAACTTTGTTGATTTCCTAAGTTCGACGTGATGAACTGAATTAGTGGTGAATGGGCAGTTACCCATTCTTGTTGCTTGCTGTTTCAGTTTGTAGGTATAGTATTCTTGCGAACAGCCATATGAGATAGCCGTTTGTTTATCTCATGCTTTGTGATTTTCTTGGTGACATACAAAATAGAATTGCAGTATGCACAATCGGCGCTGCATTTTTTCCCCTTTTCTATTAGATTGAAGTCCA